>NC_090266.1:248792884-249092884 GCF_040414725.1 Anabrus simplex
AGTTTCGGGGAATTGACCTTGATATTGTGTAGTTATAATTTTAATTTTGACATCCCTCGCAGCTGATGCTACCAAATGCCACATATAATTGACCAAGGCTGAAGTAAATACCTATTTTGTCAAAACTTTGACCCTGTGCTTTGTTAATGGTCATTGCGAAAGCAAGTCGTAAGAGGACCAGCCTCTTTTAAAATTTGAAATGCAGTTTACATTCTGTAAACACCAAATCATTCCTGCGTAGATAAATTGCCTGGTTCTTGGAAGCAACTGTCATGACTTCTAATTTTATAATTTTGTCATATCGTCGGCTTACTTCTAAAACTTCGTATGTTACAATGTTCTTCCTACCCACTATATTTGATAAGACTGGTCATGCCTCCCAGCCACATATTTATATGTAGTCCATCAGAACCTTTTTCGTAGTGTTCATTTTCCTATACTGACGTGTAAAGGAAAATGGACCTTACCACACCGTATTGTAGGGATGTTGTTTTCATGGCGAATTTAAGCACTCCTACAGTTTAATGTATTTAAGGTTCATATTCCTTTACACAGTACCATAGGAAAATTAACACAACGAAAATTGTTCTGATGGACTGTACATCCATATGTGGCTGGGAGGCGTGACCAGTCTTAAAGAAGAAGATGGATTGGAAGTGCAGTGGGAGATACGAGGTTTTTAGAAGTAAGCCATCGATGTATCGCTTATTAGAACCAATTTGGAGTATCAACTTACATTCTGGCGATTTCACAGAGCAACCTATCGGACTAACATAGAAAAATCTACATAGACGACTTCACACAGCTCTCTATTGGGCTGGCATAGAGAAATCAGTGACGGCAACTTTCATAGAGCAATCTACCAGCGAATACAGTTAACTGCAATGACCTAAGCATTGTATTATTCAAATAAATTACTTTTTTGCTCAAATTAAGGCCTTAATGAAATAAATATTTTTCTAGTAATCCTGAGATGGAGACCATACTTTTGAAGTATAACACATAGGCGTAAGTATTTCGGTTTTCCCACAATTTTGTGTTACACGTTCAAATTATATACATATAACAAATAATCATTCAAAAATCCGTCATTACGTTAATCTCACAAGAAGAATAACACTTTTAAGTAACGTTTCATGTTACGAACGAAGTTTGTCATTGGAAAGCACCTTTTTCTAGGTCAGAAGAACGCTGACCGCCGATAAGAGACGTCCGTTCTGTTGGCGTGGGAGAGAGGGGTGACAGAGTCCTTGTTATCCCAGCGACGTGCTCACCAGATCAAAGCAGCGGTGTTCTCACCTTGTCCTCCCTCTCCACGCGAACGTACGCTCCCAATTGAAATATGTTGCTCACGAATTACTTCCACAAGGAGGCTTTAATAACATGGAATTTTGAGTGAACTACTGACTGTAAGCAAAGCAACACACGCTTTATTCCTTCATTATTGTGTGTTCTAGAGCATATCGTCACTGCACCGGAAAAACCTTGTATCCCACAATGCTCTTCCTGTCCATTATTCTCCTTAAGTTCTGGTCACGCCTCCCAGCCACATATGGATATGCAGTCCATCAGATCAATTTTCGTTGTGGTCATTTTCCTCTGCTGACGGCTAAACGAAAATGAACTTTATACTTTTGTACTATAGAAGTGCGTAAATACGTCATGCAAACATAGCTTCCTACAGCATGGTACAGTAAGTTTCAATTTCCTTTCAGATTGCGATACGAAAATGAGAATAATGGATAGGAAGAGCATTGTGGGATACGAGTTTTGGCCGGTTCAGCGAGGATATTATATCCATATTCGCGGCCTATGGGAAGTAATATGAATTTTTAGACATATTGAAATATCGTAACTAAAACGCATATTCTCGCTTGTCTTCTGGCTCATACAGGCTGTCAGCCAACACTCCTAATATCCGGCATTTACCACATTATAGAAGATTTTATGACTTTCTTCAGTACCGGTATTTCTTTAATTCGTGTTTCGTCAGTCCGTATGTCTGGGACATTTACTCTACTCTGGGATAAATATTCCAATTAAACGGAGTCCGGGGGACATGCCATGGGAATTATATCCCCTTCAATCTGATGCGGTCCACTACTTCATTCGCCAGCACAAACGTTTACAGACTAGCAAACTTACCTGCTTCAAAGTTGGTTTCATGCAATCTTCAATAGATTCATTTCTTAAGTCACGTATTAGTGCTCTTTTGCAACAAAATATTTAAGATGGATTGGCTATGATACACACGTCTATTATTTTTTCTGAAATCCTCTGATGATACTTAAAGTTCAATATATGCTTCAGTTCCAAAAACACTTCCCCGATAAGTTAAACATTTCTTTGTAGCAAAGGAAGGGACAGTTTCTCTTCATCTCAACATGTTCATTGATACGACTTGTTCTGTCATATAGATCAGAGTGCAATTCAGTCTTAAACAGAGCTCTTAAAATATTAAAACTTTACTAACGTTCCTTATGTAGACCTACCTTGCGTTAGACGTAGTCTTCTAATAGTGGGATTTTTCATTGTAGGGTGAGAAGATTTCGTTTTGGGCTGATATAAAGTGCATATCCACACCGTATGTGTTCCTTGAGTAAGAAGAAAGGATTCGTGTGTCAAAGATAAACATAGGAACTTTTTACTTGTTTTTAGACAAAAAATATCTTTGAATGCCTCAACAACAATTTTGAACTATAACATTTAAAACATCTGAAGAATTGGAATGCAGTACTCAGTTAATATCATTCCATTTGCACAAGGACTTTAACACCAAGAAGGAAAATGAAGATATGATTTAGACAACAAGAAATGGAACTGTTGCGAATTTAATATGCTTTTAAATAGATATCTTATTTTGAGGCATTATGTGTTTTAAATTCAAACATCTCCTTGAGGATTTTGACATGATTTTTATTATTGCCGAAGAAAAATGTACAATGGTGCTATGAATTAAATTAGTAAGCAGTATATACTAATTGTATAATCAATTGCATTGACAGGCAGACCTTTGTTAGCTCTGTTTCTCACAGGTTGATGAGTCATTAATAGTCAATAAGGATCTAATAAGAACCGAAAATGATCAAGTTCATTAATACTTGAAATCCTAATTTAAAAGAATCACCTTAAGTTTGGTGAATATTTCCCTTGGATAACGCATTCTGTTGGATTATTTTAAGGCTAGGCCTCTCAGATGTTTTAATTTTGGCAAGCGAACCTCTCCACGCAATCAGATAAAACTTTTATCATTGTGATTAACACCATTGTATACAACGCTATCTTACAACATTGAGAATTGTTTCTGCATGATACTCATGTTAAAATGATACTAACGTATGCTATTCAAACAAAAGAATACGGAATTTTACCCGTAATCTGTACGTTAAAAGTACAAACATTATTTCCATGGCTCAATGTAAGTATAAACAAATATTCTAAATAATATTCGCTGAACATCGCTAAGGTTATGATAAATGGGGTTAGAAGTCAGGTTGTAGTTTCACAAATAGGAAAAGTCCTCTCAGGTTTTATTACTGCGTTGATGGGGTGAAAGTTCCCTTTGTGGATCATTGTAAATACCAAGGTATTAATATAAGGAAAGATCTTCATTTGGGTAATCACATAAATATGATTGTAAATAAAGGGTACAGATCTCTGCGCATAGTTATGAGGGTATTTAGGGGTTGTAGTAAGAACGTAAAGGAGAGGGCATATAAGTCTCTGGTAAGATCCCAACTAGAGTATGGTTCCAGTGTATGGGGCCCTCACCAGGATTACTTGATTCAAGAACTGGAAAAAATCCGAAGAAAAGCAGCTCGATTTGTTCTGGGTGATTTCCGACAAAAGAGTAGCGTTACAACAATGTTGAAAAGTTTGGGCTGGGAAGACTTGGGAAAAAGGAGACGAGCTGCTCGACTAAGTGGTATGCTCCAAGCTGTCAGTGGAGAGATGGCGTTGAATGATATTAGTATAAAAATAAATTTGTGTGGTGTTTTGAAAAGTAGGAAAGATCACAATATGAAGGTAACGTTTGAATTCAAGAGGACAAATTGTGGCAAATATTCGTTTATGGGAAGGGGTGTTTGGGATTGGAATAACTTACCAAGGGGGATGTTTAATAAATTTCCAATTTCTTTGCAATCATTTAAGAAAAGGCTAGGAAAACAACAGACAGGGAATCTGCCACCTGTGCGACTGTCCTAAATGCAGATCAGTAGTAGTGATTGATTGGTTAGTTCAGAGTAAGCCTATTTCATATTCATTGTAGTGACAATAATTTCCAATGTAAACAACTGGAGAGTATTCGCCAGGTGAAGGTAAAAAAGCTGAATGAAGCTTTTCATATGAGTATCCTCACATGATGCAGGTATAGAAACACTGATATGTATATAAAGATGTCTTGAAGGCGTTTGGATAAGTGGAAGGTCAAGGCTTCTACTATCCGCAGGAATTAATGTAGTGTTCACTTTTGATGTAGTTTGAGTAAATCCCAGGAGAATGATTCATCTTTCTAAGTTCTTCGACTCCTCGACAGATAGTCGGAACCACGTCCTTCCGATTGAACGAACCACTCTCTTACTACCTCGCAGCGAAATTATCTTGGAAATCCAGTCAGTGGGCTAAATACTTACGTACTCTTGTAAATCTCCGGCGTTCTGGGTTCTTCTGTGCATTTTTGGGTAGGGAAAGAAAGATAAATTGAAATACAAGAATTTGACATTATTCCTCAATTACTTTAAATTTGTTAAAATAGCTGAATAGCAAAATTAACTCAATTCCATCGTCGTGAATGAATAAAATTAACAGACTCCTATATACAGTGGGGAAAATAATCACATATGCTAATTATTCACTATCAACCTAAATTTCTCTTTTAATCCGTCTGCATAAAACACTACTACACACATTTCCAGATAGAGTTTCACATCCTGAGATCATTCATTATAACACAAACATTCTAGCGGTTACTTTGACAATCTTCATCTCCAATAATTTCCTAAATGGAAATTAAAAATAATGTATAAACTAGTTTACACTTAGTTTAAATGTTTTCCAGAAAATTTGTATCCAGGTTGATGTAGTTAATAAAATGTTATGTTAAGTGGTGTGTCGAAGCGTTCGTTAATTGGACTAGCGGTAGTAGTTATGACCTAGCTACAAAACGAAGCAACGTTGGTTTTGAACCCATAACGATATCGTTACAACACTGTCACTGAACAAAACCAACGCACAGTGTGTTAAATAAATACATTTGATGATCTGCAAAACAGCACTAGTAAATGGTTAGCTGATATTCCACATGCTTATGACCACTAAGGTACGGCTTCAAAAGTAAAGTCTGCAACCGAAGGTTCTTAGCATTGAAAACATGCAACTTTCCATCCCTTATGTAGAATATACCACTGTCTAAAGTAAGATGATAAACAGTATCACTATCAGTCCAATCCATGACATTTATATGAAGAAATATTATGTCCCAAGAATAAGAATAATTCCTGTCACACTTCACTGCTGCTCACTCTAACTCGTTTAATGTAGAAGAAACGGTTTAACCAGAAACCCTCTCCATTGTGTTAGAGATTAGCACAGGAGAAGCCCTAATGTAATTTTTAGATGTACAACATGACTTGTTTAGTGGAGACAATAGTAATGGAATAGTGATCAGTCCGATCCACATCGACTTTTAATAAATGAATCAGCATATTGATCAAACCGAGCCATGGCATTACCTGACACGCAATTATCTGAAGATAAACAAATATCAATAGTCGAGTCGCAACCGCCTAAGATTCTGAAGTTATTCACTTGCATTCCAACAAATAGATTGTCAATACGTGGATTACCACGATAATTCGAAACAAGGCAATTATTATTATATGAACCTGTACAAAATATCCCACTGAGGAAAGATAAAGATGGACACAACTTAACCTGCCATTATGACGTTATGACAAGCCAAGAAGACAGAATACTGTACATTTCTTACACTGAAAAATTTACTAGAATAAAACTTTTATTACATGATCTTATAATCTCACTCTTGTACCTTTTAAATAACTCATATAAAATCTGATAATTTTGTTAGAGGCTTTGAATTTAATTATCGTATTCATTCTACCACACCATTGGATCCTGTCCAGAATGACTAAATATCTCTTAAGAAAATCAGGGGCATTCCATACTTGACAGACTGATAAGACCTCTCCATAAAACTTCAATACATTGATGCCACGGTGACTAACTGGGACACAAACTTCGCCTCAAATACCCATTACAAAACCCAGATATAGGAAAATTTGGGCCTGCTACTCATCAAGTCAGACATAACATGCATTATATCAGCATTGAAGGCTTCCCTTGTCACCCTATCCCCAAACAAATCATAAGTGAAATGGAACACATATAACTTGCAATAGGAGCTCAAATATTAAGACGATTTTACTTAAAAAGACATACAAAAACCTAGACTTTCTTTACTAAATTGTATCAGGTTTGTCAGGCAATGTATTATTTTAGTTTTTAAATCGATATTTGAAATCGAATAGATCTCTATTTAATGGATACAAAGCCGTTAAATACTGAATTATATTTCATAACCAAATATCTGTTTTCACCATATTCAAACACGCCTCTTGAAGAAATCAAATTTGAGGTAAGTTAAAAGCGCATACCATTCAACAGGAGATTGCATGGAAGCAGACTTAACTGGCAGTTGCTTTGTCTGCCTCGTTCGCCTATTTATATTTTAGAGCGAACAACTACATATCAAAGGATTCCCATAACTTTGAACTTGAAACGACAATTTCCTTTGACGGAGGAGGTTGTTAGGGCGGAACACTACGCACGACTTCAAAAGCTCATATCGTTTGAATATTTAAATCTGTCCTGTGAGTCGAAGAGAATGATTAGAAAGTGTACAATCCCTCAATAGCGATTCCTTATATATGGATGGATAGTGCTTTAAATGAGGCATTTATTGTATCTTGATGCCTACTTTTGTAAACATAACCGTGATGGTTAACTATGGGTAGCGCAGTGTAGTCCTTACGTGGTCTAAGAGGAGGTCCCGAGCTGTAACATTGAGCAGCACCTTCTAGAACTTTTATTTTGATATCGGTACACTGGAGGCATTGAAACTCTCCTCTGGACTGATCAAGGAGACACTTCATCGTTGGTCTAAACTACTTCCCAGAGAGTTTGTTTCTATGTGACATGGAGGGTAATCAAATGTTAAGTTACGGTATTGTTCAATGGAAGGGAAGAGACTGATGATGTTTGTTTGAAAGGTACTAGGTAGCATCGAGCTTATCTACCCGTAACAACGTTTGAAGCTCACCCCCTCACTAAGACGCGCATAGGAATGGATTAAAAGTGCGCTACTGTACATTGAGCTGAGCTCCAGCAGTGCCCCGACTTTATAAGCATGACGAAGATGTCCTCTACACCTTTACAGGATAATTGAGAAATTTCGAGTGCACAAACATGAGATTGGCTTAAACAAAATATCGGCTTATTTATAAAATATGATAAACTGTAATATGAAATTGATTTCGAAATACAGCACCAAGCTTCTTAAACCTATACAAATTGCATACATTCTTCAACATTTAAAAAATCAGCTGATGAAATATATCTCAATGTAATGAACTGAAAGATCAAAAGAACACTTTGAAAGATGAAATAATTTTAAGAAAAGTTGCGTATTAAATACATTAACTAGTGCATGGTTGCTACTATGATATAATTTAGGATGTACCTGAGGGAGCTAAAGATAAACTTCTCAATTATCCTGTAAAGGTGGAGAAGACACCTCCGTCATGCTCATTAAGTCGTGAGACTCCTGGAGCTCAGCTCAATGTAATCCACTGAATAATTTGAATGACTTGAATTTGAAAGGTTTGTGATAAACTGTACTGATGAGGCGTCTGTACTCCGGTGTGTATTTGTGCACAAGCGGAAATGGAAAGCGTTTGAAACACTTCCGGTATACATGTAAAATTATGTGGAGATGATTATCAAGTAACAAGCATTAAGTGATTGAAAGTTCGTCCCTTTCGAAAATGATTGTCTAAGGTAACGGCCAATTTTAGTAAGAGGACTGGCCGCATGGGTCAGTGATACTTTCTCGTATTCGTTGCGGCATTGAGTCAAAAATTATTGGAACAAATCTGGGGAACGGGCAGGCCGATCTAGGTTCCGGCATCACCATACAAGCTGATAGCCCGTAGAGTTTGTCGTGGTCTCGTGGCTGCAGAACGAATGGGAAAAGATTGAATCGGGGAATACTGTAGCAAGTAGACTAGGCTCAGTTACTTCCAGACAGACCACAGAAATACAAGACCGTGGGATTATAGAAATGCCTAGGGGAATAGGCGAATGACAACAGTTGAAATCCGAGCAGCATTACAGGCAGAGTATCACCCTGAACCATCAGAAACAATTTACTAGAAGCAAGGCTGAGAACACGACTAGCCATGCTTACCTTTCAGACCACACCGCAAATTATGGGACCCTTCTCCGAATCTGACAGATGGCAATTTCGTAGTGCAAGTCGTCTGGGATGCTGTAATAATTTTTCTACCTGAAACATCACAGTAAACATCAGCAGCAGCATCACTCATTGATGCCACATTTAGCTTTCGTGAACGGCAGTGTTACTGCATGTATGCTTGTATAACAGTGAAATTGTAACCAGATTACCTACTTGGCATAGGAATCTCATACGTACAACGAATTTCGTTACGTTAAGTTTAGGCCATCGTGACACAACATTTTCCATTTCTCCTAGAATTGTTAGGGGCGCGAAGCTGTGAGCTTGCATTCGGGAGATAGTGGGCTCGAATCGCAGTGTCGGCTGCCCTGAAGATAGTTATCTATGGTTTCCCATTTTTACACTAGGAAAATGCTGGGGCTGTACCTAAATGAGAACATGTTTTACGTCGCACCGACAGAGATATGTCTTACGGCGTCGCTGAGATAGGAAAGGGCTAGGAGTGGGAAGGAAGCGTCCGTGGCCTTAATTAAGGTACAGCCCCAGTACTTGCCTGATGTGAAAATTGGGTACTACGGAAAGCAATCATCTGGGATGCCGACGGTTTTGTTATAACCCACTAACTCCGGAATACAAGCTCACAGCTGAGCGCCCCTAACCGCACGACCAATTCGCTCGGTGATTGCAAGATGTCACAGGGTAGTCTTTCCAATACAAACGAACAATATCGTTGATGTTCCCTCGATACACAGTTACAATAAAACGTCCTGCGTCAGTTGGTGCAGTTAGGCATATTTTGAGGTAGGTGTGTGTTATACGGCGTATCAGGAAGGGCAACCGGTCTTAAACCTCCGGTCAAAACAAAAGTTAGACTGCGTGGCCCCAGCAACCAGAGAAATAACTGGGATAAGCAGAAGAAAGTTATTTTTAGATACTTTTAGCTCAGTTATTGAAATATAGTAAGTAAGGAAGTTTAAATAGGATGCATGTCAAAGTAAAGATACTTTATAAAATTAATTTTAAACTACCAAAGTGGAGGCACAAGGTCACACTCCCGTGAACACCCTTAAAGGACATGTAGTAATATACCAACGACATTCACTGTCAACGTCTTGCGTGTTCTTACGATCTGACATATAGGCCTACCATACTTGTTGAAAACATAATAATCTTCGTAAAATAAATTAGTGATCGTTCGATAACCGTGAATGGGCAAAAAAATTACGATCATTTAATTAAGTAATAATTTGAAGTCATAAACTAATAAGTAATAAATCAATAAAACAATCAAACAATTAAGAACTTAACTGAAGGAGGTACGTGACCACATAATAACTCACAGTGCTAAATGTGCGATAAATGAGAAGTTAAACATTGCGCTGCTGTACATTCATAAAGGTAATAACGCTAGAAGTAATGCGTCTAAACCAATGCATTTTAAGTTAAGGAACATAAAAAAAATGTCTGCTTTCAAGCATATTTTGGACCATTTAACTTGGCTTTAAAGTCCAGAAATCCTCGGTTCATCTTCCTACATAACTGGTAGTTCTAATCGAGTTCCAATCCCTTCTACCAATTAATTCCTACTTCCAAGCACGGAAATGAATGGTTCATCTTGGTGGATGAACACATTACGTCTAACTTTATTACGAGCAGCTATTTCATAAAACTATCAATTTAATTATTTAATTAAATTAATTTAATTAAGCGTTTGTATCAGAGTTAGTAGTACAAAAATAGAAATGGTAGTAGTAGCAACAATAGTTATTTGAAATATTGTGCAATAATTTTATGAATCTGACGGACTTCATTCGGGAATCGAGATTTTTCAAGGAAATGTGGAGAATCCCGCCATAATAGGGATACTTGGCAACGCTGACCTACGAGTGAGCTATATGATGATGATGGTGCTTGTTGTTTAAAGGGACCTAACATCTAAGGTCATCGGCCCTCGAGTGAGCTATACTAAGGGCCAGTGAGTGTACTCCAAGTCGCAGCAAACTGGCAGCCACTGGTAGGTAATTGTAGTCATTTCCCAGCATACAATACTTAACCCGACCTAAACACTAGGTAGCCCTGAGTGGCGCGAACATTGCTGTTTGTGGTTTTTGCGAGGCCCAGTAAAGAACATGTGTGTCTATTGCCCGAGAGGGAGATTCGTGTATTCCCTTCGCGTGATTACAGGTTAGGTTCATAAGGACCTGAGAAAACACGACTGCCGGTAACTTGTTCGTAATATTCAGTTTATTTACTTACTGATTATTAACTATTGCAGTAATTTACTTAAGGGTTTCTTCCATTAATTCGGTGGACTTTCTATAAAATCACCAAAATAAAAAATGTTATATGTTTAACAAAATAACGCAAATAAATATAGATTTACCAAAGTAAGAATAAACTAAACTCCATCAACAGCCGGGGGAAGGAAAGGTGTGAAGAGAGAAAAATCACAGTCAGAAAGTTTTGATCCATGAAATATAAAATGTTAAATTCACCATCCTCCTAAGGACTGAACATTTATTCGATCAACTCCCATTAAGGTGACCTTTCAGGACCAAGTAGGCCATACATTCTTCCCGAAATATTACAAAGGAATGTATTCCTGTTAGTTTGGCTCTTACCACACCAGCTCCTTGACTGAGTGTTTAGCGACCTGGCTTTCGGTTCGGAGAGCCCCGGGTTCGATTCCTGATCGGTCTGAGTATTTTAACTGCATGTGGTTAATTTCTCTGGCTCGGGAGCTGAGTGTTTGTGTTTGTCCTACTACACTTCTATTCATCTACATTCAAAACAATACACCACTAACCACCACTAAAGTACGCAATAATGAATACAGTCAACTTGTCAGCGTGAGAAAGGGCATCCAGCCGTAAATCTGAGCCATATCCACTTGAAGTGCCAACGGAAAGATGAGTAAGAAAAATAATTTATCTCGTAACACACTGTTTTGATGATGCTTCTTTCTAAAAGGGGCCTAACATCTAAGTCATCGGCCCGGAACCTTCTGAAAATACAGTACATGCGTATTTACCACGATGTAATTATGTTTCCTGAACTAGCATTACACACATATACACTTCTCGTATTTGCATCATTTAATATTTAGGAAAACCTCGTGATTAGCGAAGGAATAGACTTATGCAAGCGCTTGGCTCTGAGCGGTGGAAACTCTTGTTGTTCCACATCATTTCAACATCTCTACGAGTTTTCTAGCGGGAGTCAGCGAAGTAACAATCATACAACAACAAGGTGAATACATTTCCCAATAATTCAATCGCGACATTTTATTGAGAAAGATCTCTGAATTTGGAATGACTTCTCCAATGCTAACACACTTCGCCAAAGTATGTACCATATCGCAATTGTAATTCAGACATGTTTCCTGTACATTCTGGTGTTCCACAGGGTTCAAACGTGGATCCGTTACTGATTTACCTTTATATCAACCACCACCATCTAGGGTTATGTTATCTAATGGTCCTTATATGCGGATGACGTAAAGCTTTATAGAGAAATAAAATATGGTGGAGGCATAGACAAACTACAACGAGACTTAAAAAAATTATACGAATGGAGTATAGAAAGTAATTTACATTTCAATGTAAAGAAATGTCGCTCCTTGAAAATTACACTCGGAAAATCCTCTACAGAACACGTGTACACTATCAACAATGAAAAACTGACGGAGGTTAATTCAATTAACGATCTAGGAGTACGCATCACAAACAACATGTTTAACACACAGAGTGTTAATGTCTTAGTTTTATTTGTTTCATGGTTTGTTTTCATGTCTGTATTGCGGCACACATTTTTGTATGCTTCTGTATCATACATTCAGAACGTATACGACGTAAACCACCCGTAATTAGAGAGTGATCCCTGTTGTTGGTGCAGAATAATTAAAGAAATGATCCCCATTTACATCTTAATTTCTTTTTTCAATTTGCTTTACGTCGCACCGACACAGATAGGTCTTATGGCAACAATGGGATAGAAATGGGACGGAAACGACCGTGGCCTTAATTGAGGTACAGCCCAAGCATTTGCCTCGTGTGAGGGAACCGCTGAAAACATCCATAGGGCTGCCGAAGGCAAGTTGATTTGCTCAGTATTGTGACCCTCGGAATTTAACTACACGATATATCCGATGGAAAGTGATTATGACATGAGCCTTCTTATTGCGGTTCCATATATAGAATGTTTAAAAACAGAGGGCATATTTCCAGGTATGTATTCCTCATATGTAGGCAATGAAAAGGTTCATTTCAACATGTGTCCTGAAATGCTTGGTTTAAGTGTTATGTGCATCAAACGAGTAAAATTCACCTGAACGTTTTCCTTCCTGCAGGTATTTGCTTCACGGAAGATTTTCAAATTGTCCACCTCCTGCTTGAATACAGGCCTGCGAACGACGATCCCAAATTCCATGAGTATTGCGTATTTCCTCACAACTTGGAATAATTCCATTTCGACGGGATTCGATGTCAGGCAAATGAGACGAATACACAAATTGTTAATGATTATGAATGGCCACGCAGGTAGAAATCGAGGGAGTAAAAATCACGTGAGCGTGGAGGCCAAATACGACTGAATTATGCAAGAAATGAGCTTGTTGACGAATGATCAGTGGAGTGTCTTGATAACCATGAGGTATGGTGTTTACGGAGAAGTTTGCGCCAGTGCCTTAAGTATTTTTACAAGTACATGAGGTCCAAATAACCGATCGCCAATTATACCGCCCACACCTTGGGGAAGAACATTGCAACACCTACCAGTCAAGACCTCCCTCCGCATAGGTTTAGACGCACCCATGGAAGTTCCGGAATTACCAACAAGATTCCCTAGAAGACTAGACATGAACCTATGGGAGGTAAACAAAAGAGCCATACCGGAAATAAATGCAATGATCAAACTGGGAGACATTGAAGAAGCCACAGCAAAACTGCAGCAAATTCTACTGGCCTCAACCACTAAACCAAACATCCAGAGAACGGCCAAGAAATGGTTTGACAAAGAATGCTACATTGCAAGACAAGAAACTCTGGAATACCTCCACAAAGCCAGATCCAGTAGCAGCCAATGTCACCTACAAAAATACACTGAGGCGAGGAAAGTATATAAAGAAATACTAAGAATGAAAAAGATAGACCACCAACTACTAGAAGAGAAAAAGCTGATCGAGGAAGCAGAAGAAAAACCCCACCGAATCCTGAAAGGAAGCAAGTCAACACAGAAAACCTCTATAATAAGCCCGCAGCGGTGGACGGAACACTTCCGAGAACTTCTTGGGAACGCATCTTCGAACGAGTTTGAAAAAAGAGACATACCGGAACATACACTCCAACCACTCACTTAGTGATGAGATGGAACAATTGCATGTGGGTTTTCATATGCCCATACATGCTGATTGTGGAAGATTGTAATGCTGTCTCGTGGGAACTCCTTCGTCTGTGAATAATATTAAACCAGGAAAGTTTGGATTTGTAGCTCACTGCTGTTGCAAGAACCACTGGAACAACATAGCTCGTGCGGCTCATTATTTTTATATTTAGCAAATTGCACCCTAATAATAAAACTGTCCTAACTCCCGAAAATATACTTTCGGCAAGTGCGCACTGAAAATTGCAATTTCGTGGTCTGCCAAACAGAAAACCTGTCGTAACTCTAATCCAAGCTACTCAGATTTTATGGCACAAACAACATTTATCCGGATTCTCCATTAATACGTAAGTTGGTCTACAAATAGCAGAATATTTACTTAAAACTGTGAATTTCAAGGCGCGTTTCATTCTTTGAAGTTGATGTACTGAAAACAGCGATTTGGTTTTTACGATGGTATTATCCTGTGGGTATGAAATCATGTGTAACGTAAAGGTCAACTCTGATTGCTCCGCATGGCATGCAACTATTAAACAGTTCACTTTGTGAGAGGGAGAAACGTTATCGAAGGTTACCAAAATTATAACATATCGCATAATTACCTTAGAACGTTGTAGACCAGTGTAATTGCAATGTGGGGAAACAGACTGTTTAATCATTTCACTTCTTCAAACAGTTACCGGAAGAGGAGAAAGAAAAAAACCTTAAAACACAAACATAACTTGATAAGGCACGGCGACGTCCGCAAATGGCACACCAGCTGGGCCTCACGACGCCCAAATTGTGTTGAAACGTTTTCCGGACGATCTTCAAAGCACAAAGTATTAAAGGACAATGTCCGTAAACTTTGTTGGAACTAAGAAGGACAAGTGATGTGATGGCACTACTTGGTATAATCTCATTGGTTAAAGTCCATAAATTATAACGTTTGTTCGTTAACAACGAGAATGCGATAAAATTTCCCAGCCGGTTGAACACAATTTATGAAATAAAAAAATAAGACGTAATCTAAAAAACGAAACAAAAATAAATAAATAATAATTAATTTGAGCTATTTTAAAGTTTCTTCCTCATTTTCACCGTTTTGATACCATTCAGATCCACGAAAGGTAATAACTGCCTGAATTGATAGACATATCCGTAACAACATCTGTCCGCCAAGATGTCAAGTGCAAAAAGCGGAGCATTTAAAAGTAGGGCAGATCATAACATGAAGATGATGTTGGAATTCAAGAGGACTAATTGGGGTAAAATATTCATCTATAGGACGAGGAGTGAGGGACTGGTGTAAATTATCAAGGAAAATGTTCTGTAAATTTTCCAGTTCTTTGAAAGAGTTTAAAAAAGCTAAGAGGTAAACGATTTTATAGGGATTCTGCCACCTGGACGTCAGCTCTAAATACAGATCCTAGATGATTGATTGATTGATTGATTGATTGATTGATTGATTGATTGATTGATTGATTGCTTGATTGATTGATTGATTGATTGATTGATTGATTGATTGATTGATTGATTGATTGATTGATTGATTGATTGATTGATTGATTGATTGATTGATTGATTGATTGATTGATTGATTGATTGATTGATTGATTGATTGATGCATGTCAGCTAGATTAAAATAAAAATTCTCCCCAAATATCTGGTGATTGGAAAGGTTCCAGATCTAGTACTTTACACATGTTAATTTCAGCCTTATTCCAGGCTTCTGTACTTCGAAGCATGAAAGTCGCGGTATTCTGTTGTTAAAATACAATACTTCACTCAAAATATGTCAATTCAGTTTACTGACTTCTGTTTACCCAGCTGGTCCACAACGATCCACTACAGCTATTTTATGGTAAATGTTATAGATGGACCCCTTCACGAAACGCAAGTAGAGAGATGATTAATGTTATAACTTGTGAAGTAGCATTCCTAAAGTATATGCCCTCTCTTTTTCTCACTGTACGCTAGATGTCATCGTCCTTCAAATGCGGTCTGCTTTGTTTCTACGTGTCAAACCGTTCTTAATAAGACGGGTGTACCCACCTTTATCACATTCTTCTGCTTAGTATATACTAAATAACGTATTATTGAAGCTGTTACTTTATGAATCACATGCGTTCTTCTTGTATCGCTCATCTAACTCCCGGGAGTTGGGACCACGTGTACGGTAATCTATTCACTACCTACATAGACAAATATTCTTATGTTGAAATCTGTTTGATACGAATCTATAATTTATGAGTGCATGCTGTGCTTAACTGTGTACTTGCAGCTAAACACATCTACTGGTCTCGGGTCTTCATTCATCCTTGTGAGAAAGCTGGGCGCAGGGCCATTTCGAAATTCTTCATTATATAACACTTCTGACTGATTTAGTGCGCGGGATCTTGGCAGGCGCGGCAGTCCTTATGATACCATGATTGTATATTTCCTTTTATTTTTTTCTGCGTGAAATGGCTCGCCCTCTCTGAATCTCTCGCTTTGGGTGTAGGTGGTCTTCACCAGTTCCTCCTACACCCTGATTTTCTGTCTTTATGAACCTCTCTCGCAATGTGGTTTATCATCGCATTTGCTCTTGATATATAGTGTATGTTTGGTTGGCAAAACATATCTATATAGCAGGCTGCCATCAAATTTTTAACATGTGAATAAGAAGCAGCATATCTCTTGGCAATCACACTTGTGGCAAGGCTTGGTGTTGAATCACACTCTTCTCCTTTAGGGGCTATGTAAATAATGGGCTAAAGCAAACAAATTATAATTAAGTTGACCTTCATTACTAATGCTTGGAGTTAATTACACAAATTTGAAAATATAATGTTCACACATCTGTGTAGTGAAAATAATAATTTGAGTAATTTACATTATTTGACGAAAACAAATAATTTTAACGTAAGCAATTTCGTTATTCTGGGCAGTAGGAGTCTTAGAGTTACGCAAGCATATACTTTATCTTTTGTCTATTATTATAACCACCCTGAAAGAGACCGCACGATAGCAACTCATTTCACTTCAGTTGTGCACAGAGTTCCGAAAAGGTCATTTGACACATTTTGCATACGGACTGTGTTCTGGAATGCCGATGCGCAATGCGGTAATTTGATAAATTAGATACTTGTATCACCTTTCGGTATAATACTAATCAGAATTTACTGATTTCATACAAATATACCGTGCAATGGTTTACCTTTACACGGCTTACCCTGACTCTGATAGAGATCGGCTGAAATGTTTATGCCCCCTAGTACAAGCACTATCGAAAAGGAAGGTCATATTAAAATTGAAATATCCTTGGTCTGTTCAAAAAATAAGCAAACTTTGAAAATATCGTGCAAATAGGGAATATTAGCGGTTTCTAGTAATTGTAGGTAATTAACTAGCCATTTTCCATAAATTTCTGAAACAATTACTTAGCCAGTATGCTTTGCAACTATCTCACTAAAGAAAATGAGAACTTAAGAAAGACAATCACAACTGTTGGTGAAATATGGGTTTATACATACGGCATCGAAATAAAAATGCAATTATAAGAGTGGATAGGTCAGGTTGAGCCTGAAATTGTTGTTGACAGTCTTTATTTTTGACATCAGCATTGTTGTGCACCGTGAATTCCTACCTGAGGGTCAAATGGTGAACCACTGGTGTTATCTCCATGTCTTGATATGTTTGACAGAAAATGTCAAGTTAAAAAACAAAGTCGGTGGAGAAACATCTGCTGGTGACTCCGTCACGAAAACGCGCCAGCTCAGGCACTGCTGTTGATTCAAAACTTTCTGAAGAACACGAGGACAACTGCGCTTTCCAATCCTCCTTATTATGTGACCTAGCCTCGGCAAACTTTTATCTGTTCCCCAAACTGAAATTAACCCTGAGAGGACGAAAATTTTAGCACTGAAGAGATCAAACTGAATTGTGTGAGATCCACAGAATTGCCTACCAGGATTGCTTCCAAAAGTGGAAAAGTCGTTGGAAGCGTTTTATTCACAGACAATGGGAGTCATTCGAAGGAGAACATTTCTATTATCTTGGAACAAGATTAAAAGATAATATTTGTTACAAACTGCACTAAGCGCTGCTTGTCACCTTCCTAACATTATACGATTAGAATTCGTGCATGTACATAATAAATATCAACTGCCTTAAAATACCTGCCTAGGAAGGCGAAAACATGGAAGAGCCCAAATCCACTACTCGGTGAATTCCAGATAGACCCTGTGGCCATCGACAAAAAGCATCACAATGAGATTCAGAATGTCAAGGTGCTAAGGGGTGCTAACTTAGACTCGGACCATTACCTATCTCTGGTAAAAACCATCCTACAACCACTGAAGAGGCCACCTAATGTCGTCAGAAAGGCTGAAATACCTAAGTTCAACATCCTCCGACTGAGTGATGAAGACTGTGATTTCAAAGTCACTCTGAAAGAAAACACACAGAAGCAAGGGTGGCCCAACCTACAAAATGCTCTACTGGACGCTGCTCAAGAGACCATGCCTGCCTCATCCAACAAAGGAAAACATCCATGGTGGACAACTACATGTGACCATGCTATAGAAGATAGACCCAGAGCCTGGGTCACGTGGAACCAATGCAAAAATGAGGCTAACTACCAGGCCTTCCTTACTCAAAGGAAAATAACTGCCAATATAGTACGACAGGCAAAGAGAAACCACAACAAGGCTCTAATACAACAGGCGGAAGAGGACTTAAGAGGCACAACTCAAGAGATTTCTACAGAGAACTCAGAAAACAGACAACGAAGTACACAGCTCCCACCCTTAATCTTCGTGGACCTGATGGGAAGCTTCAGTTCAACAACAAGGATTGTACCAAAACTCTTGCAGGGTATTTCAAACAGCTCCTCAATGCAGAGGAACCTAAGGAGAGACTCGCATTCTCTGAGCCTCTTTCCGGAAACCGAGACTACACACCGCCAACTATTGAAGAAATAAGGGAGATTATCAAGAGCCTAAAGAACAACAAGGCCTCATGTGAAAACGATATAGTAGCGGGGATGTAGAAACATGCTGACGAACAATCCATATAAAGCATCCATCAGATCATAGAGGATTTTTGGGCAACGGAGAACTTACCTGAGGAATGGACCTCAGCGGTAATCCATCCTCTACACAAGAAAGCTAGTAAGATAGACCTCGACAACTACAGAGGCACATCTCTAATAACGGTTACGTACAAGATCTTTTCTAAAGCCATGTAAAACAGAGTGGTCAGTCAACTGGATTCCCAATTAGGTGAATATCAGGCCGGTTTTCGCTCAAATAGATCTTGCGCAGAGCAGATACAGAACCTCAAGACAATCCTGAGGTACAAGAATCATGGCGGACACCAATGGGTAGTCATACTAGTGGATTTCCAGCAGACATATGATTCAATAGATAGGCAGACCCTCTTCTCCACCTTATGGGAATGAGGCCTGGATGATAAGACCACCAGACTAATCCACTAAACAACACCACCTCCAAAGTAAAGTTCAGAGGTGAGTTCTCAGAGAGTTTCTCTATCCAAACGGGAGTTAGACAAGGTTATGGAATTTCTTGCATTCTCTTCAATTGTGTTCTAGAGAAGATTATCAGGGAATGGACTGCCACATTACCTCCAGGAAGTGGACTGAAAGATGGCTACAAGAAAGATAATCTCAGTGTACCTTGCCTGGCCTTTGCCGACGACCTTACCTTATTAGCCAGCAACATAGAAGAAGCTACTCACCAGCTACAGAGCCTCTATACCATAGCAGCTAAAACCGGCTTGAGTGTCAATATAAAGAATACTGAGTTCATGACTAACATAAAGGGAGTCCCACCTACTATGCCATTGGAAAACACCACCATTCGTAAGGTTCCTGCAGTAAAGTACCTAGAGGAGCGGATTTCAGCAACCGAGAATGAGACATTACCAATAGACACCAGATGCACCAAGTTGGAAATGAATCTACCATACCTGTAAGAGCATCTATACATCCAAGTGCCTCTCTAAGAACCTTGACCGTCCGTACTGTACGCCCCTGAGTGTCTTTTGATGAACAGAAAAGGTCCACTGAAGAAGCTAGAGCTCAAGGAACGAAAAATTCTAAGGAAGATTTTAGGTCCACTAAGAGAAGGGGACGGTACTTACAGGATAAGGCACAACAATGAGATCTATGACCATCAAGAAGACATAGTTACATCCATGAGGAAGAGGCGATTGACTTTCTATGGACATTTGACTCGTATGAGTACTTACACACTTACCAGCAAGATCTTTACAATTACAGGCAGAGAGAAAGCGTCCAAAAATAAATGGACCACCACAGTGAAGTCCGACTTAGAACAGCTGGAGATTTCAGAACAAACCATTGAGGATCGTTTATTATTCTGGCTGTTGACCTTTCAGGTTGTCTTTCCAGAGTCCCTCACCAGCAGACAGAGTACAGTCACCACCCGTCCGAAGTGGACCGAGGAAAAGAAACAAGCACACAGCCAGAAGATGAAAGCTTTCTGGGCGAAGAAAAAACAGAATTTCCATAACATGGTGTCGAAACGAGCCCCGTGGTCCTCAGTAGGTCCAAACGGCAATAATAATAATAATAATAATAATAATAATAATAATAATAATAATAATAATAATAATAATAATAATAATAATAATGTTTTTTGCTTTACGTCCCACTAACTACTTTTACGGTCTTCGGAGACGCCGAGGTGCCGGAATTTAGTCCCGCAGGAGTTCTTTTACGTGCCAGTAAATCTACCGACACGAGGCTGTCGTATTTGAGCACCATCAAATACCACCGGACTGAGCTAGGATCGAACCTGCCAAGTAGGGGTTAGAAGGCCAGCGCCTTAACCGTCTGAGCCACTCAGCCCGACAGGAAGAAGAATCAACAGAAGGTGTAGTTAATCTCAAACATCACTCGCCACCGTAGGGATATCGGTAAGTTACATGTGGCACTTTCTGCAGCTAGGAATGCCTGTATTTTTATTGACTACGTAGCTAATGTGCCTGCTGCCATTTCTTGATGGATACAGTACTTTTGTATCCATCTCTTGGCACAGGCCAGAGTAAAGTGTAGCTTCCACCGAAGTCCCAGTCTCATCCATGGCTGTGACAATATGGAAGCTGCTGGGGTATGGGTGGTGCTGAGTAATGACATTCAGAGCACGACTAGTGCATCTGAGTGTTATGAAAGGTGTTGCTCATAGGGTCAGTCGTGCTGCAATAGCACTTTCTGACCCAGTGAGGAAAGCAATGGCAAACTACCTCACTCCTCGTCTTGCCTAGTACGCCTCATTCTGGTGCTGCCATTGGTTTTTGCGGTTTCCTTATAACCACATAACCTTTGGTGGTGCTATTTGAGGATCCAATCAGCCTCTGGGCTGATGACCTAACAGACAGACAGACGTAGCTAATTTTTTAGACGTTCACTTATATTTGCTCAAAAATGTGTGTTCGATTCTCACTTCATTCGACTGGAACTTGAGAGTGCTATGCGAGAGACCTCTGACAGTAGATTTATCGGCACCTTGAAAGGTTCTTTTTAGGGGCAATATTTCGATAATATAGCATATTTTAATATCTATATCAGCAGAAAAGATTTTATTCCATAGAGTGCAAGGGTTTGATATTTTCCACAGGAAACCGGCTCTTTAGGGCCTATGTTTAAAATTCGATATTTTCTGCAGTTAGGCCGGATTATCAGTTTTATCAGTGATACATGAGGAGTTGAAAGCAATAGAGGCACAAGTCAGATTTCACACTTAAATGCCTTGCTCTTACGCTTATTATTTTATAAAGGAACCTTGTCATTAACATATGTAAAACTGTTTAACAGAACGCGCTTGGTGGTAGCTTTATGCAGAGACGCAAATTGTTTCCCACTTCGCGCCAGAACAATATGACGTACGTCAGCTGTCGCAGTTATATTTCACCCGTCATTACTCAGTTGAAGGATACGTTGGCCGTCCTGAAGTTGAAACTACATATTCACCACGATTAATTTATCTCTCCAGAGAAATCGTGAAATAATAATTTCGTGTGGCTATTTCTAGCCGAGTGCAGCCCATGTAAGGCAGACCCTCCGATGAGGGTGGGCGGCATCAGCCATGTGTAGGTAACTGCGAGTTATTGTGATGGTGGATAGTGTTATGTGTGGTGTGTGAGTTGCAGGGATGTTGGGGACAGCACAAATACCCAGTCCCCGGGCCATTGGAATTAACCAATGACGGTTAAAAACCCCGACCCGGCCGTGAATCGAACCCGGGACCCTCTGAACCTAAGGCCAGTACGACCGGACGAGTTGGCCGTGCGCGTAGAGGCACGCGACTGTGAGCTTGCATCCGGGAGATAGTAGGTTCGAATCCTACTATCGGCAGCCCTGAAGATGGTTTTCCGTGGTTTCCCATTTTCACACCAGGCAAATGCTGGGGCTGTACCTTAATTAAGGCCACGGCCGCTTCCTTCCAACTCCTAGGCCTTTCCTATCCCATCGTCGCCATAAGACCTATCTGTGTCGGTGCGACGTAAAGCCCCTAGCAAAAAAAGGCCAGTACGCTGATCACTCAGCCAACGACTCGGACAACTGTGAGGTTGTGTTTTCCTGGCACTTGGTTTATGAGAAGTAGTTCCAATACTTTGTTCCATTCCAAAGTAAATGCAGTGTTACTACAGTAACGTTTTTTGCAGTGACACGACCATTTTCAGAGATTCATACAGCATTCTTAGTGCAATTTACTTTATTGTAAGGTTTAGAAAATGTAATGTACATACTGCTGTCATACAGGGATCAAGAGACCAAACATTACATACGACTGTCAAATAATGATATAAAAAGGTACCATATACTGAAATGTTTCTTCTTTTGAACAATTCTGTAAGCTTATATCATTAGTTTCATTTATTTAAGAAACATTGTCAATCACCAGACTGCATTAAATGCCAAATGTTCAGCATAGATGTGGCTTAAGGGATAATTTTATTATCTATAGTAATAATAACAGTACGGTTCATTACCACAATGTAAGATACGTGCCACTTATTGGGATAAAACAAATATATATTATTACTGCACAGAGTTGGGATCATGTTATACTCTACACCAGATGTAAATATGACATTACACCGTATCCACTGGCGTTGAAATATTACATAACTTCATCCTTACCCTTTCATCTCACAATATAATGAACATCTGTAAGTGTGAATGAAGTACTTTTTTTTTGCTAGGGGTTTTACGTCGCACCGACACAGATAGGTCTTATAGCGACGATGGGATAGGAAAGGCCTAGGAGTTGGAAGGAAGCGGCCGTGGCCTTGATAAAGGTACAGTCCCAGCATTTGCCTTGTGTGAAAATGGGAAACCACGGAAAACCATTTTCAGGGCTGCCGATAGTGGGATTCGAACCTACTATCTCCCGGATGCAAGCTCACAGCTGAATGAAGTACAATATAATGTATAGGGCCTACATGAGTTAAAAGTATAATATATCGCAGACAATGTTTGCTAAACTACTTTTTCACACCACTAGCACTCTAACGTCAATTGGTGTAACAGACTGTAACTGGCAGCCTCGAAATTATGTGCTCCGCTGACCTACACTGAGCTTCCAACTGTTGATATACCTACAGTCATCACTTTCTGTGAAATTTCCTTTGTGAAATCGTGTTATATTCCGACTTCCATGGTATTATATTCACGAGGTATAGTGAGTATTTCATTTACCCACCTCTAACAATAATTTCTTCGCTGCACTCGATATACATTGTGTGGTAAAATGTCATGGGAAGACACTGAATGTGATGTTAATAACGAGTTGCTCCCCCGCGAGCAGCAATAGGGCGAGGCATGGACTCTACAGGATGTTGGAATCGTTCTGGAGGGAACTGAACCCAGCATATTGCACTGCTACCCACAATTGGTCTCGTGTAGCTAGTGCGGGGTTCATGAAGCGTACGCCAGCATCGACAGCATCCCATAAATGCTCGTTTGGAATAAGATCGGGGGATCTGGAGGGCCAATCCATGGTCGTAACTTCACTGGAGTGCTCCTCCAACCACCTGCGTGCTACCACAGAGCCACAGTGCGATAAAATGGCGTATTGTTCTGTTGAAACGTGGCATCTCCATCAGGGCCAGAAAGGGATGCAGTTGGTCTGAAGAAATTTCCACATAACGTGTACCGGTCAGGGCTACATGCAGCCAGAAAAAATTTGGGCTTAACTGCGACCATGAGAAGGCCGCCCAGACCAGAACTGAGCCACATCCCGCCTGGACACAACCACGTTGACACGCACGATCCATAGATTCATGGGGCATACGCCACACTCTCACGCGCCCACCAACTCGATACAACTGGAACCGCGGGATTCATTGGACCATGCCACACGCCGCCACTGTTCGCGGGCCCATGCACGTCATTGAGCTCTGAGTCGAGGTGTCAACAAAGGGATACGAGTTGGTCGTCGGTTGGTGAAAACTATGCGGTGCAGTTGCCTCCTTACAGTAATGGTGAGAATGGGTTCCTGACTACCAACATTCAACTGGGCGGTGATATGACTCACAGTAGCCCGTTGAGCGCCCAGTACGGTTCTGCGGAGGAGGTGTGATGTTCGTTTCTTAACACCTGTGGTCTTCCCGTGCGGCGGTTTACGAGGGTGTAACACTGTCTGCGATATTGAAAATCCACCCTTGACACTGTTGACCTCAGAAACACGAATTCGCGTGTAATCTCCGCAATGCTATGACCCATGCGCCGTGCGCCGATGATCATCCCACGTTCAAATTTTGTTAACTCGCGACGTGTTGTCATCCTCACGATACTGGTGTCCGTGACACACTGCTCAGCTACGCCACAGCTAGCCGCAACGTTCAGTGGTCATACACGCCACATTTTCCAATGGGACACAACTTCCCGTGACTTTTGGCTACTCAGTGTATTTTGAGAGCTTGATCCTTTGCCATTTCTCTCTTGGTCATTCTGCAAACACAAGGCTGATGACCCCTGTATTTTAAACGGAGCCATTTGTCGTTAGTCATCAGTCATATGCAATGTTTATAACCTTTGACTTCAAGACATCTAATCTGCGGCTAGTAAATCTCAAGTGTTCATATAGGACAATGAAGGTTATCGATTACGAAAGTGCATTTTTAATTCAGTGAACTGAAGTATATTTGTACGTAGTTTCTGATTGTACTGTTCTATGTAGTGTTCTATTTGTGTAACATTCTTATCTCTAAAATAGTATATTTCGAGTATACTCCATGCTACTATTGGCAAATGGAGACACCAAATAGCGACAGTGCTATAACCTGGTGCGCCTGTGCATCACAGGTTCCATTCACCTGTGACCTAGTTTGAAAGACGCTGTGTTTGTGTATTAGTTCATGATAACCGCGACAGCCGCCTGCTATCTGACAGATAAACACACGAACTCTGACTGGCGCCAAGATTCCGCCCGCCAATCCGCCATAGAGGACGTTTATTACTCAACCTAATCCCCAATATCGAGCTCGGAAACTGCGGTCTTCAAACTGCAGTTCTTCAGGAATATGTCACAAGGTGAAATGTCATACACATACAAATATATAGAGCGATTTTGTACGTGGAATTATCTTTAAATATTCCACGGATGGTGTAGAAACGTAGCTGGATACATTTTATGTTTGATGTCTCATTTATTCACGAGCCTTTTACATTCACACTATTTTCTGAATGGTTTAATTTACCACTTTTTTGTTAGGTGTAACACAATGACATTTAAATGGTCCTTGAACTACACTTAGTTCAGAAACTCAAATTAAATGTCTTATCACACTTTACCAACCTTGCTAATAAGTCACAACTGCACGAATGTTCTTGGAAATACCTCGTCCACCTGCGCCTAATTTTAAAGTGGGAAAAAGGACGAGGGCTGCTTTAGATGTTGGAGGAATTGCATCAATGTTTGAAAAAATCAATTAACCGGTTAATATTTTCATATTGTACTATAAGTACACCATAATTTTCTCCATAAGCAAGTAAAACCATCCACACCAAGAACCAAGACTATAAAGTTCTTACTTCCTACCCATAACAGAAGCACTGGAACCTCGTGTAAAACCAGTATTAACGATCACGGACAATAAGTAACGCTATATTCTTTACACTGAAGCCAGTTGCACATAACTAAAGCAACATTCGGCGTGGTCAGTATGCGGATGGGTCACCATCCAATACCACCACACTATAACACTAAATAATAGTGTCAGCCATACAGCACTGCAAATAACCGAACCCCTCGCAACAAACACAGATACAGAAATACTAAATTTTTTCACAGAAAAATTAATACCACTGAAATGAATAACTATATCACTCTTCCAAACCATTTTTCTGATTTTCTTATATCCAAACCGACAGAATAGCGCCAATGGGCGCACCGGTATCAGTACATCACACACCACCTATCTCTCCGGAGATAGGTGGCATATACGGATAACCAGGAGTAAGTTTATAATTTAAAATATTTGCATTTGCTGAGAAGGGTCGTTTCCAAACGGTTGAAGTGCTCCAAGAAGTTAATTCATTTACAATTAAAAGACAGTAGTGAATTTTAATTGCTATGTTTACGTTGTATTGCATATTATCACTGTGTGACCAGTAACGAGAATTTATTTCGCTAATATATTCAGTGATTTTACTTATGCTGTTTCCTGTAAGGTACCTGTGATACTACTTGCCAACCCATGATTTTGTAGTGGCTCTACCAAGGCGTTTAACTGGAATTATTTCGGTGAGATATTTGGATGGCACTCCCAAGACTATTACAGTCTTGGCGTGAGTGTGGAAAGGAGCGGGAGAAAACCAGATTAAGGAAGCTATTGCCAGCCCTGTAATTTGAGCTTCAGATCCGCAAACGGTGAAGTTTTCAACTCCTTTCATGTAGTAGAATGAAACACTGTATAGTAGGACACTTTTGAAGCCGTATCTCACTCGTTCTCGCTGTTTCTCTGATCATGGGCGGTATTCGATTATTGCGATGTTTATTTATACCCATTTACACACTTGTCTGATACACGTCAGCATAATTCAACTGATTAGACTACTAGGAATATCTCAATGTTTTCATGACGTGGGCATGGAGCATAGAAGAATAACATATTCAGGAAGGACGCTGCTAATGCAGATATTTTAACCTCAATATTTGGTACTATTCAGACCGAGCGGAATGCCCACGCGTGTTAACGCGCATTCGGCTGTTCTGAGAATGGTTTTCTGAGGTTACCCATTTTCACTTCCAGGTAAATGCCGGGAGAGTTCCTATTCATAGGCCACAGCCGATTACTTCCAACTCCTTACCCAATTTCATTCATGATCATTAATATTTCATCTTCATTAGCTCCTCGACTGAGGTTGGCATCGGGAAGAATATTTCACACAATTTCCCCTCACCTCATCCCCAACCCCACATGAGGAACGGTACTAAGGGATAGATATGTCCGGTCCCACGGTGTAGGGGGCGAAGATACTGCTTGTCACCCGGCGGCCCCGGGTTCGATTCCAAGCCGGGTCAGGGGAATTTAATTGTAAATGATTAATATCCCTGGCGTGGGGACTGTGTGTTTGTGTCGTCCTTAGCGTTCCTTTCCTTACATTCAACACTTTACACTTCCACAATTACAATTACACGCAGGTTCATAACATATGGTGCAAGTAGGGCAAAAGATCTTTCGAGGTCGACGCCCCGAACAAATAGCATTTAAAAAATGGGGGAAAGATATAAATAGGGAATTATTGCTCTTCCCTATGTTCGTTACTTTTGGTGTACAAGATGAGGTAGACCAATTTTCCCGCATCTTGTCGGCGTCGTAGGTGCGAACTGTTACACATGTAACCTTGGCCCTGTTTTACGACCGGGTGGGCTTCCTGGTGCCAACTATATATTGAGGGATATATTCACTACTGCGTATTTCTGTGGTGGTTCATAATGTGAGGGTTCTAACCCCACTGTCGGCAGCCCTGAAGATGGTTTTCCGTGGTTCCCCGTTTTCACACCAGGCAAATGCTGGGGCTGTACCTTAATTAAGGTCACGGCCGCTTCCTTCCCAGTCCTAGCCATTTTCTGTCCCATCGTCTCCATAAGACCTACCTGTGTCGATGCGACGTTAAGCCAATAGCAAAGAAACAAAATAATGTGATATGTTTTGGGTGCACGATGAGGAATGTTTTGGGACAAAAGCAAACACCCAGTCCATGAATTGGAGGAAATATCGAAATACAGTGAAATACTCCAGAAAGCCGGAAATCGATCCCGGGACCTTCTGAACCAAAGACCTTGGCTAATCATCCAAGAATAATCCGGAATAAATGGATTTAAGAAATATTCATTGAAAATCTGTCGCATTGATTTTCTATAGGACATAATAACTTCAAAAGGTGCAATCTAAATTTGAATCACAAACATGCACTAAATGTAGATATTAAATACATTCGAACTAAACTGAAGGCTGTAAAATGAATATAGAAATAGCTACCTAACGCTACAATCTAAAATATACACAATATGTATATAACATTTTTGAAGCTAAGTTTCCCAATGCTTTTTATTTTTCGGAGAATTCTTAATTGCGAACACTCAGGAAAGAACCGACTTTTTCGAAGAACACAGTTAGTTCAAGAACAGGAGGACACTTCCACTGCCGTTTTATATTAAGACGTGGAACCTGAAATGCAATGAGCTCCACGAGAGATGAGTAATCTGCTCGGTCCCTGCAGAGCATGGAATTTCGTAGTTTGAGTTTGAGCTGATCCACTTGCATTTTAGCAGCTAACTAATAATTAAACTTGAAGTTCTCTGCTCGGTCTGGAATGCCGTTGCCAAACCAGGCTCTTCAATTTTCAGACATTTGCATGGAATGCTTCAGAGTCATCTACTCCTAAAACCCTCATTCAAGAAAAAATTATAATTCTAAAATCATACACACAATCCATCTAAGCATATTCTAGGTATTCCTACACTACGTATTACCCTCCATTTCTAACTTCATTTAAACACATTGCTGATGTATAGTCGTCTTTCGCCAAAGCTAGTCAACAAAAACCTGGAGGACCACTTATGCATACAGAAAATCTCTTAAATTCTTGACCTTTCTATTGAAACTTAGTTATGAGTTCTCTTTGACTGCAAACGCTTCATGGACCTAGCACCCCTTTACCGGTTGATGTTATTAGTAGATCCAAGTCTACTTTAAGTTGGACTTGAAATGAATTATTTAACGTGCCAGTAAACACATTGACAGAGACTCATACATGTCACTCAGCTGTGCTTATATATTTCCCTTTAATTTTAAACACAGGAGATGAGTGTCTAAATTTTTAACAATATTTGTGGACGTACCTTTCTTTCGAAGGATCGAACCGTATCCTGATGTCGGAGGACGTTACTTCTAATATTCACCATGCATTGTGGTGATTCAGGTCATATCAAAAAGGACTAAATAACCTGATAAATAAATGAAACGTCTGTGAAACACGAAGTGGACTTTGCTAACGAGTTAAAACTGTCACATTAGCTGCAATCTATACGTATTGTGCCACAGTGCAGTATATCATAGGTTACAGGAGCAAGCCGAGTTCTATTGTGTGCCAGTTTTGTACGTGATAGGTTAGGGACAGGGTCACTTTTTTGTATTGCTTATGTATTTAGTTTATACCGTTCCTTAATATGGATGAAATATACCCCTTCTATGTCGTTTTTCAGAGAATGAAAGTGTATGTGGCTATAAGAAGAGCCAATATGTCATAAGGGTTGGAGAAAGACGCGATAAGTAGTGGGGTAAAGGAGGAGTCCAAACTGCCCTAACAATGGTCAGTTACGTTAACAAATGCTCGAAGTGATGACAAGCTTGGTTTATGGACATATGGACTCGCCGCTGAATGGGTATTCTAGTGCGCTGTACCATAGCAGCTGTTACTGACCTGCATATTTCTGCGATGTGATGTCGAAGGCGCTCGGGTGATTCTGACTCCTGGGTGTAAATTTTTGGGTTTCAAATAGGCTACTCCAGCTGGAAGAGAACTAATGGCGTTAAATCCGGCGACCTGGCGGGTCAAGTGACTGGTCCCCTTCTTCCTACACATTTTTCTGGACCTGTTTCATTCAGATGTTTAAGGACAACTAACATCCAATGTGGTGGTGCTCCATCCTAGTGAAACCACATCGTTAAACATTCTCCAAGTTACACATCCTCCTGCAAAAGTGAGAGTTCATGGCCTAGAAAGTGCAGTTTAAATGGCCTCCTTTTAAATGGCCCTAAAGAAATACGGTCCAATAAGGCGATCACCCAAGATTTCACACCATACTTTGCACTTGAAGTTCCCTATTGCATATAATACGCAGCCTGTCGCACACAGTGGGGATTGTCAGGGCCGGAATAGGGTATGTTGTGGTGATTGACGGTACCATTACTGTGGATTCTCGATTCGTCCCAGAACAGAATTTTCGACAAGATTACTTCACCATTTTAAAGATTACTGGCATAAATTCAGTCGAACTTCGAAATCCCAGCGGTGGAGCTCCTGGTTTATCTTCAGATAGCAGGGGTGATATTTATGCGCATGCAGTATTCGTAGTACGGATTCTCGGCTGATGCTCACCTGTTGTGCAATTGACCCTGCACTCCTGTGGGTTTCTTACGAGCTACAGTGAATCACCTTAATATTCGGACACCGGATGGCATGTGACAATCTGAACTTTATATTTGTATTTTCTTGAGCATACAGAAAGGAAAGTTTGACAATACAAAACACCAATGTTTCCAATATGATTACATAATAATACAAGTGTATCAGAACAAAAATGACTTGTAGGTAAAAAATCAGTCGTCACCTTATCACATAACAAAACCACTTTAATATTCGGACACAAGGATCATAATGACCGAAACTATAGCGTAACATGGAACTTAAACCAACACGATGTTTTATGACAGCTTTCAGTCGTTGTGGAATAGAAAAAACTAACTTTTCCGTGTCCTTAGGGCTAATATTAGCCCATTCTCGTATCAGTCTTCGTTGCAGTTCCTTCTTTTACATTATTTTGGACTTCCTCGCTCTCTTGTCAAGTTCACTCCATAAATTCTCAATGGGATTAAGATGCGGGCTCTTGGGTGGAGTTTCCAGCACCTTTGGGCAATTGAACAATAGCCACATTCGGACATTCCACGCTTTATGCTTAGGATCATTATCTTGATAGAAATGAAATGTGCCCCTGATCCCAAGCTTTGTAGAACTTTGGTGTAAATTCTGCTTCAGGATGGCTAGATACTGTTTATTGTCCATTGTATGTTCAATAAACGACATTTCACCCACTCCATCAGACGAAACGCACGCCCATACCATTGCATTCCCACCTCCATGTTTGACAGTTGGTTGCAAATGTTTCGGTTTTAATTCGTCATTTGCTTTCCGCCAAACCATTCTCCTCCCATCCGATCCATAAATATTAAATTTGCTCTCATCACAAAATAACATATGTTTCCACCATTCTGTGTCCTTGTGTACATATTGCAAGGCAAACTTCAATCTTTTCCTTCGGTTCACTTCACTGATAAATGGCTTTCTCCTAGACACCCCCGCCCCCCCCCCCGTTAAATCCGGCCTTTCGAAGAGTCTTGCGCACAGTTTCAGGGTGCACTGATTTGCCAGCTTCCTCTTCTAACTCCCGTGTAAGTTGTGGCGCACTCAGTTTAGGATCGTTTTCTATTCTTTCTTAAGAGAAGTCTTTCTTCACTAACAGTTAGCTTCTTCGGTTGACCCGTTTGCGGTATAGACTCAATCCTGTCCTCTTCGTTAAATCGCCGTACAATGTCATTGACAGTACTCTTACTCATACACAAAATTCGCCCAATATCTCTGCAACTGCGTCCCTTTGCATTGTGGAAAATAACCAGTTGACGCTGTTCAAACGTTGTGTTTCTGCCTTTGCGCCCCATTGTACGTACAGACTAACCCCTGTCGTTCTGTACAGCGCTGCTCACTGCAGTGAAGTTCAGGGATACGTATCCTACTGCTTACGTTTCTCCCTTGCCGCAATTGGGTCATGTAGTCACGTGCAAATGGAGTAACGATGACGTGTCCGAATATTAAAATGATGTGTAGTATCTCATTATTTCCTGTTCTATCACCATCAGAACACTTCACCAATTCGCCTGACATTTAATCTTGTTGTGATACGTGCGCTAAATACTCACGAATTGTTGGACGTATGTTTGTTGTATACACATTTGTTTGCGAACAAATTATGCCAGGAAACATTTCATTATCTGTGTTGTCCGAATATTAAAGTGACCCACTGTATGTCCATTCAAACAAGACGTTGTGGTCTACTCTCGGACAGATAGTGTCGCCTGAAGTACCACTGGTGCTTGCTTTTCAACTCTGCGGGAAATCTTTGTAGTTGAAAGTGCTTGTCGAATATAGAGGTGGAGCCTGCGACGAACTTTTCCCTTGCTTCCCAGTAGATAAGGAGTATGTAAGCGGGCATTCATCCTTGTAATACACTATATGGCTTCATTTCTACCGTATAGCAGTGCAGTAAGCGCAGCATACAAAAACAATAACGGCGGCCTTTTATTGCTTGCGTGTGTCACACACTGGTAGGTGTTTAAGCATTGAAGTTTCCCATCAACGTCAACTTTTTCTAGGACACAAGCAACCAATACTATGTTCCGTTAATTGACGGGTAGCGTTTGACCACCTGCGCTACGCCTCAGCTGGGAGTGAGACTTGCATTAAGAACGCTTAGAGTACGTTACTCCTCCTGTGCCCTATTTCGTACGCTCTCCACCTCACTGAATTGTAGTTTCAAGCGCTAATTACGCGTTATGCTATACCTGGTCACTTGGCACGACAACTTAACATTGGTAGACTAACATACGGTAAATGATTGGATGTCATTTTTTTAACATGTTGGGAACAATAATAAGGCTCAGAATCGTTTGAAAGACATGCTTCCAGTGCGTTAGTACAATGCGGGATGGTTTGTTGAGGATAAAGGCAGTTCTTTCAGTGTCAACTCAGTTAAAGAAATATATGAGCATCTCAGCCTGTCGGACACAAATATAACACTTAGAACACTACAAAACACATGCAAAAATGAGAATTAACTGACAGTTACACTTATAATTGTCATTTTTGCATGTATTTTATAGTGTTTTTCATAAAGAGTCTGATCTTAGATCAGGGACGAAATTGATGTCAGCTAACGCTAAACTCGGACTTTTGATGTTGTATAAACGTTAATCCGAATCAATTCCCACTGACGTACGATTAACTTTGACAGGTGAAATTTCTCCGATCAAACTCTTTGACCTCAGTTCAAGGAGTTGTTTTCTATTCGAGATACAAGGACAGCTGATTGTTACGATAAATGATAAGAAAGTAACCAAAAGACTAACCTAATACAGTGTTAGCTATAGTTGTTGTCGAATATAGGTTAAATTACGAGTCTTATAATGCAGTGAATCATACTGTAAACCTACAACATAACCTCCATGAATTGCTTGCGATATTATGTTACATCGTTCATGTTTTATAGATGTCTGATTACTGGGATACAGAGGGTTATTCAGTTAAGTTGTCCACCTCAAATAACTCATGGATCGTTCAAAATATAATAGCGTCAATATCCTCTGAGATAATGGTATTAACTTTATTTTTAAATTTGAACTACACTGTTTTCTACACCTGGCCTTAATTCTACAAACATTTCAACATCTTCACTGTGACTATTCCCAAAATCGATCCAAGTACTTCTCGAGAAAATGTATTTAATCGTGCTTCATTTTCCAGCTGGGGACTGTCCCGTTGGATTCGCGCTACGTATGAAACATAATCTAGCTGTTGACAAAAGAGTTGCTTCACCTTTCCCTGATAGCTACGTACTTGCTCTGCTGTGCTCATAAATGCACTATGATCAAATGTATGATTTAACACCTTTAATATCGCCATAGGTAACACGTAAAGGAAAAATGGATATGCAAAGTGCTCTATGTGAAAACATTTTTACCCTGACGTGATATAAAACCATACAAGACCGAACGAGCTAGTGCAGCTTGGCAATCACCCCTTATTAACACTAATCAATTTTCCGAATAATGAATAAAAGGAAGATAACGGCCACGACGGCTTTAAAAATGAGAGACACGTTAGGCTTCCCAAGACTAATACCGTCGGGATCAGAAAATAAAAAGGGTTGACTGAAGGAAGTCGGATAGGAAAGGAAACTCGTCGCATATTCGTTTTTCCTTCACGTGTGTTCGCTGCAAGAAAATCATATGAAGGAATTCCAGTAGATGCTGCAAACGACGTTCATTAAAGAGAGAACATTGCTATGAGGATAGCAATTATTAATCAAGTAATACTATTTACGAAAGTATACATTTGGGAATTGCGAAAAGTGCAGAATATAGTAATCAACTAACCTAATATATTCTAACCTAATTATTAGATAAGTATATCTACAGCAAAAAAGAAAGCAAAACTTAAAAACAAAAGCCTAAAACATAATATAGTTTAGAGTACACACTCCAATTAATGTCACTGTACTATGCATTCAAACTCAATCTTTCTTATTGTCTAAAGTTTCCAACTCGTTAATACCTTATCGAGATTTAAGGTCTGCATTTTCACCCTATGTTCAACTTGAAAACATTCTATTTTCATCTTGTGCTCACTTTCTAAATATTCTAACCATATTTTATAAAACAAGCGCTTTATTTCGCTTACATTGTCAGTCACCTTCCTCTTCGGGGACCTTGACTTCGTGACTTCATCAGCTGTTTTCGAGGTCGAAGCGAGAGCAGTGTGCAGGTCAGGTGATAAACCTATTGATTTGAAAGCAGGGACCTGAAATAGAAGAAAAAAAAGATGTGTAGGTCTATTGCTTGCCGGCAAATCTAACTTCTGTAACGCAGGACTAACGTAAAATTTCTTTACTTACTTGTTCAATACAGCTTCATTCTGTGCTGGTATTTCTTACAACAGTATCAAACGCACTGCAATAGCATGTGACTCATCAAAGATAGAGACGGAAATAAATTCATTGCCGCCGTGCAGCTCTGAAACAAAACGGCAAAGGACTATATACACACCTCATCAAAAAGAACTTTAGTTGAAATGAATGGATGAAAACCATAACGGTATAAGTAGCATTTTGTTCATTCAGAGAAAAAGGCATTTAAAAATCTTAACACTCATATAAAGTATGCTATTTGTAGTTATACCACCCATCACTAGAGCGCAGAATATTACCGCTATCACTTGTATCTCTTTGCTGGTGAAAAGATACACCCTCCCGGAGTTACATCCTGCACTTAACTCATTTTTTTTAAATGTCACTTATACCGTTATGGTTTTCATCCATTCAAATGTAACAGCAATATTATTTTTGTTTAAAAAGCAACCGATAACGAAATGATTTACAGTAGGTCTCTAAGGTAACACCTTACAGAAGAAAATCCTGCTCACCTGACATAATCTCAGAATGAAAATTGGCGACGTCGTTATGTGGATTCGCTAGGGGAAACAATTGAGCCTGCAGGGCAGCAATCAATTTCTGTCCAGTCTCATCCACGGTTGGTTTATTAAAATTACCACCTCCTTTCTTGTTCAGTTGAATCTTTAAGAAATGCATTATGTTAATATTTGCGTTATTTTTATAACAAACTAACATATCCATATAGTTTAAAACTTACCTTACCATGAGGAAATGCTTTCTTCGTTCTCTTTATTATATTCTCATAGCAAAACTTTAATGTTTTCAAAGACCGATTAGACAGATTTATGTTACGAGAATCAAAATCAGAGGCAACATTTTCCCACTCATTCTGCTTTTGCGCGGATGTTAGTGCATCCGTCATTTTTGACTCTATAATATGTTCATATTTCCCCAAAATTATTTCAACTAGGAAATCCTTGTCCTCGTTGGATACATTTGGAGAACGGTTCCTTTTTCTGCTTAATTTCAGTCATGATGGTTTCTTCCTTTCACACAGCACACTGGAATACGAAGGAAAACAATCTTAAACTGCGCGCCGGGACCAGTCATACTCAGCTGTTTCTGCGATATTTCCAAACGCTCAGATATGAACTGAGATCAAAACCGAACTTCGATCAGTTGATCCTAGATTAGTGCTATACAACACGATACCGGTCAAATCTCAGATCGTTTTATGTGATCTCCAGTCAGTGCTGTTTATGCGACCGGCCCTAAGTGTTATACTCGTGTTCGTCGAATGAAAATCTTGGAAGCATCTTATGCGGGATGATAGGAGAGAAATACCGACCTCCCAACTATCTCAAGCGTTTGTTGGGCTGCAGAGCAAAATTTTGGTAGGGGCAACTGGTTCACCTGGTATGTGGCCTCATATGTGCTTCCGGCAAGAAACAATGAATAAATGTACCGAATATCTACAATCTTTTCTTGCATCTCTATCGTCGCACTAATATCTGAAGATTTACGGAAACAGTGGGAAAATTGGAAGACCAATATATTGGAATGACTTCAACTAAGATACAGTTCTGGAATTTTCCTGGTGTTAAAGCCAGCTGACAACCTTTTGACGGTGGAACTTGAACTCATCGATTACCGAATAGGCTTAAAAGCTTATAACCACACGAACCATACCTGGTGTCAACTTAATTGGTATATATCAATAAATCAATACTTCCATATCCAACTAAGTAGCGTAACGATTAGTGCTATTAAGTGCCGTCCTAGGTGGCCTAGATACGATTCCCGGTACTGCCAATAGTGCAAGGTCGACAGGAGAGCCGTTGTATTGTTAAAATGGTTCATGCAGCTCGCTCCTACTTGGAATGAAAATAGCTGCACCAACTCTGGACTAGGACATAAGTTTACTTTATCACATCCAAAATCGAATGGTCTACTGTAAGCGAACGATTGACGATTACGTTGCAAAAAGGAGAGAGGAGTTGTTTGATCCTATGCTACAGTGACTGGTGAAGTTATTTTATTCACTCTTTCCAAGTAAATGCCACGATAGAACACTTCCCGGGTCATCAATACCAAACTCTAATCCCAAGTATTTACAATTAATAACACTTCAAGAACAACTTGTTATATGAACACTGGGTGCTGCTGATCTCAGATTATCAGCCAGTTTTCACGCACATAAATACACGAGACCATTGACTAACCACATATCTAGCTCGTGAAATGGTAATATAGCTTTACTGATGGGGTACTTTGATTCTACGGGAATGAAGCATTCGTGAATAAGAATACTCTATTCCAGGTTCCGGTGCCATATCTGACTTAAGCTAATGCCTCCCGTTTTGCGTATTAATATTGCTCAGAACGTGTTGTGTAGTATAGGTTACAATTTAAATTACACTCTAAACTTCGGCTCTTAATTCGAATGAATATGTTTCCAGGCAAAATTATTCATTCACTTCTTTTTGGGACGCTATATTTTAAGAATGGGAATTCCTGATTGTGCATAAACAAGCGTTAATTCTATAAAATATGTTTAGCAAGCGAGACTGACAATGTTCTTAGATGACACACTGTTAATGAAGTTAATGAATTTCAGGTGCCTCTGAAATACATTTCAGAACCTCAGGACTGACGTTAATTGCTTAAAGTAAAATAAACCAACACCCATGGCACAACAGCTCCTAAAGACCATGGCCTACCAAGAGACCGCTTCTCATCCCGAGGGCCTGAAGGTTACGAGGTGCATTATGGTCGGTACGATTAATCCTCTCGGCCGTTATTCTTGGCTTTCTTGGCCATTACCGCTTTTTAACAATCAGATAGCTCATCAATTGAAATCACGTAGGCTGAGTGGACTCTGTCCTGGGCGGGAATCGAACCCGAGGCGTAAGAGTGAGAAGCAGGCTCACTACCAATACCCAACGGCGTCCGTAAAATAAGGTATACCGAAACGAATTTCATATCAAAGTTTTTCGTAGCTTCTGAGGAAATGGCTATTTAACAAACTTTCAAAGTACATTATGAATGTTTACACCAGCTACTTCTGCATTAAGCAAACACATTATCTGTGTTTTTCCGGGATAAGTGACGGGCGGCCATGTTCTTGTTGGTCAGCTTGGCCTGCTCTGACTGCAGTGCTCGTCGCGGTTATTGAAACTATGCAGACTGACACAGGGAGTCGTCGTCTGATACGAGTGGTTTGGTCACAACTCCCGAAACACACATCGCTCGGGCATGATCTTGAAATACCATACTACTATCGTGTACCATTATGTACATATAGCCTAAAAGAAAAGCCTGACATGACGTTCATTAATGCAGACGTTATGAACGTGGCTCGAAGAACATATCGTCTCTCGACCGGTAAAGTGTTGTATCCCACAATACTCTTCCTATCCATTATTCTCCTTAAGACTGGTCACGCCTCCCAGCCACATATGGATACGCAGTCCATCAGAACAATGTCCGTTGTGTTCGTTTTCCTATGTCGACGATTAAACGAAAATGAACCTTACATGCATTGTACACTAGGAGTGCGTAAATACGTAATTCAAACGTACATTCCTACAGTACGGTACTGTAAGGTTCATTTTCCTTTACAGATGGGCATAGGAAAATGAACACAACAAAATTAGTTCTGATGGACTGCATATCCATACGTGGCTGGGAGGCGTGACCAGTCTTAAGGAGAATAATTGGGAACATGCATCATTTTCAAAAATATTTTTTTTGAAAAGTACACCAATGAAATAGTACGTAAACGTATTACATTGTGGTATGTTGCCTTGTTTTCTACCATTAAAAAAATATTTAATAGTGCCTTTCCGCAAGGCGAGTGAAACGGCCTCTGACGTAAGCGGCGCGCTATGACGTCACAATCCAGTACCGCATGGAGCTCTACCAGCCGTTGTGCATCAGCCGTTGCTAAAAGCCGATTGTTTATTATTCATGACCGCGAATAACTTCGAAATGACAGAAGAAACGTTCAAAACAGCACAGACAATCTACCATGTGTAGATGTCATCATTCTTGAAAAATGTGACTGTTGTGGCCGCTGAAATTCGCGGATAACAAGCAAGTTTGTAAGTGGCGTCTTTTATATACGTGCAATGTACTGTAACCCATAGTATTAGGATAACAACGAACCTGGATAGATATCACATCACTTTCAACATTTCCTTCTAGACTGATTCCCCTATTAAAGAATAACATTACATTTTCGGGCTTTCAGCATTAGTAAAGTAAGAAATCGGATTTCAGCACTAACAAACATATAGGTAGCATTATAGTACTAGTCCGCTTCTGTGGTGTAGTGGTTAATGTGTGTCACTCCCGGAGGCCCGGTTTCGATTCCCGGCTCTGCCACGAAAGTTGAAAACAAATAGTACGAGGGCTGGAACGGGCTCTACTCAGCCTCGGGAGGTCAACTGAGTAGAACGGTTTCGAATCCCACCTCAGCCATCCTCGAAGTGGTTTTTCGTATTTTCCTACTTCTCCTCCAGGCACCTAAGGCCACGGCCGTTTCCTTCCCTCTTCCTTGTCTATCCCTTCCGATCCTCCCATCCTCCAACAATGCCCCTGTTGAGCCTAACAGGTGAGGCCGCCTGAGCGAGGTAATGGCCCTCCTCATCAGATGCATCACCATACTCAAAGTCTCACGTTCCAGAACACTGTCCTTGAAGTGGTAGAGGTGAAATCCCTCGCTGAGTCCGAGAGAAAACCAACCCTGAAGGATAAACTGATTAAGAAAGAAAGAAAGAAGGAAAGAAGGAAAGATCATAGTACTAAAGGGCTATAATCTATCATCCCCCCCCCAAAAAAAAATATTTATGGTTGGGACAACTGGCCTACCCACTTCCGGGGCCCATGAAAGAGAATTAAATATCTTTGTGGAGGGAAAAAATTAAACATGATAAAGATAAATATGACTTCATCTAGTTTTCACAAGTCGGGCTGAGTGGTTCAGACGGTTGAGGTGGTGGCCTTCTGACCCCAACTTGGCAGGTTCGATCCTGGTTCAGTCCGGTGGTAGTTGAAGGTGCTCAAATACGTCAGCCTCGTGTCGGTAGATTTACTGGCACGTAAAAGAACTCCTGCACATCGGCGTCTCCCAAAAATCGTAGAAGTAGTTAGCGGGGCGTGAAGACAATAACATTAATTACATCTGGCTTTTAACAAGCTGAGCATATCAGGAAAGGAAAGAAAAGTGTCCTGGTGACATTTTAGTCGCTCAATACAGGAATGTCTTTGGGTGCTGTGACTTTTACTTTTTTTCTTCTGTTTGCTTTACGTCACACCGTCACATATAGGTCTTATGGCGACGATGGGACAGGAAAGGCCTAGGAATGGGAACAAAGCGGCCGTGGCCTTAGGTACAGCCTCAGCATTTGCCTGGTGTGAAAATGGGAAACCACGCAAAACCATCTGCCGGCAGTGGGGTTCAAAACCCACTATCTCCCGGATGCGAGCTCACAGCTGCGCGCTCCTAACCGCACGGCCAACTCGCGCAGTATTTTTACCCTTCGGTTTATTGACTTGGCTTGTATAACCTAAAACTTTGGCTAAGTAGGATAATATTTTAAACACCTACATCACTATTTTCACCTGTGTGCAATTATGTTATTTATTTCATTAATATTATGATAATTATTATAATTGAGCATTGTTAACTTATAAGACAAGCATTGGTTTTGTGTAGTTATACGTTTGTTAAATTCACGTTGTTTCCTTTCATGATGTACACGCCTATTCTTTGTTACATTATAGAGTATTTAGATATAGCCTAAATTTCTTTACCAATTAAGCTCTTCAATAAAGACATACATAACTGTCCCATGCCAAGATATATTGGTAGAATTAGAGCTGTCAAAATGGCTCATAACCCCTTTGATTTATTATCTTGACATGGATCACCCAAAACATAGGTTAGGTTTGGAGAATACTTTAATAATCAGCATTATTTAATGCACTGTTTATTACTTTCATATTCCAAGATGTAACTGAAGCATTTAAATAAAGCATAATACATTAAAATTTAAAGTTTTACCACTAGAACAGCTGACATGGAAAAGTGATTTGAAAATTCAAACAAATTCATCTTACGTTAAAATCTTCAAAAAAATAAACTGTAGACTTTTCCGATATATCACCAGCATTTCTCCGGCTCGCCAAAATCCATTTCTGCCTAGTTTTAGCGTCTTTGGAACATTTATAAACAATTTGTTTGGTATGGTATGCGATGTGCTATTGCACATCGGAACTCTACACCATTTATAAGTTTTCTGCCTCACTGTCTGCGCAGGATTCATTTTAAGTCTAAAATATACCACTCAGATTATTATCCAATGTATAGACCTCGAATTTAACCATACCAGACACTAACATAAAGTAGAAATACGCGAAGTGTATCCTGCTTCTCACAGCACACTGTGTGTTATTTCGTCTGCTAATTCAGTCAACCTGTACGATGACGTCAGACCAATGAGATCGCGTACTTGCGTGACGTGACATTTTCGTAGATTTTTATCATGTTTGGAGTTATTATTTGTACATTCTGATCCCATTTTTGAATTCTGCATGAAATTTTGAATCAGATTAGCATATTTTTAATTAAAACCCCGGATCATGCATGTTCCCTATTGATAGGAAGAGCTTTGTGGAATACAACCTTTTACCGGTCGAGCGACGATATGTGGTCCTGCTGAAGTAAAAAGTAAAGCAAAATTATTATTCTTGCTGTTAAAAGTGAAATAGAAAGAAAACAGTCCATTTCATTCATGCTATCGAAACAGATGCATGCGTGTCAACTCCATCGGGATTTCTGAGTGTTTGCGAAGGGCTGACAACTCAAATCGTGAAATAAACTCGTCTCGAAATCCATAGAAGAATTAGCTTGTCTGACTTCTTTATGACGATAAAACAAACGTTAACTGAACTTGAAAATTTGTTCATGGAATGGTTGAACGATATACCAGACTGGAACCCTAAGAAAGCTTTTAGATCATCTTGAGAGCTATCGTTTATATCAGCGCTGTTAGTCAAGAAATAAGACGTCATTGCCAGAAGTATCTAGAAAACTGGCAGATCAAAGCCGAGGTTGGAGGGATATGTAGTGTAATCCAGGACGTCCGCATCCTGGGAATAAGAACTGGAGGAGCATGAAGAACAGAAAATACTAGCAGAAATTTCACGCTGAGGTCCACAGAGAGTTGTCGCACCATTGATCAAGATAAAGATGAAATGTTATAAAATTACCTAATTAAGGGAGACACATCTCACTTACATGATCTTCTTATACGGTAAGTCTTAAAACCAAAAGGCATAATATTGAAATGATCTTTGTTAATACATTCATTAATACATTGTTTCACTATAATGAACAAACCTCACTGAGGTGAATGTACTACAGTTCTTGAAACGTAAATTCCACTCTCCGAACTGTCGTGGTTCTTAAAATCTTTAGCCAGGTAGTATCGGACACATCTGAAAAATCTTGTCTCCCTACGGTATTTCACCAGTGAAGGGAATGCCCGTATTGCTCAATAGCATCTGGTACTGATTGGTTCTGAACGCAGTAAAAGCCTACTATGAATTGAACATCACTCTAGAGCAAGTTATCTAAATGGTCCCCGAGGGCTTCACAACAGACTGCTATACGTCTCACCATTTACTGACTGACATGGTCGAAAACTCTAGTCATATGGCTGAAAATTTCACATTAATTTGCAGTGTGTTACAGACGTTTTTCCTTGCTATCCATTAGGCAGGATTATGCCAACAATGTTACATGACTCCGCAGAGTGGTCGTGTTCCCTGCATCCACATATTGCTGAAGGTTTCACTTCAGATCCCTCGCATGATACGGCTGAAATGAGGAGAGAAATTGTGCATCATTCACATACAATGTTTTACCTTTTTTGCTAGTTGCTTTACGTCGCACCAACACAGGTAGGTCTCATGGCGACGATGGGAAAGGAAAGGACTAGGAGTTGGAAGGAAGTGGCCGTGGCCTTAATTAAGGTACAGCCCCAGCATTTGCCTGGTGTGAAAATTAAAAACCACGGAAAACCATCTGCCGACATTGGGATTCGAACCCACTACCTCCCGGATGCAAGCTCACAGCTGCGCTCTCCTAACCACATGGCCAACTTGCCCGATTCAATGTTTTACCTTCTTGTCAGATAACAGTGAAGATTTGAGAGTGAAAATCTACTGCAGGCAGTTCCTCTGAGCGTATATAGTAAAACAAGCAATCACCCACAGCTTCGCTCGCGTGGATTTCGTAATTAATTAAAAGTAATCATTCCTCAGTACTGTACTAAGACATTAATCTGAAAATCCATAAAGTATAAAAACTCATCGAAGAAAATTGAGTTTCATTTATCCCAGAAACTCTTAGTAAACCACGTTTGTGGTATTGCCTTTTGGGGCTAAGATGACCATGCAACGTAGAAATGTTTCTTTATTTTTAAGAGATATTTAAAATACCTATTGCAACGTGTATAACATCTTCAGTTTTTGAGATGTAAGTATCCCCATAAAATTAATTCAATCCCTTTATCAGTCCTTCCCCAAACGTAAGTTGATTTTCCGCAAACAAAAATATACATGTTTCTTTATTTTTAAAGGAGATTATAAATACCAATTTTCACGACTGTGTCATGTTAATTTTTTTACATATGCTGTAGGTATACCGATACTCATTTTACAAACTCACCCGCTTTCTTAATTCTTTTTACCCCTTAAGTGGATTTTCCAAAAACAAAACGGTATGTGTTTATTTTTAAAGGAGATTTAACAATGCAGTTTTCACGTCCGTATCATCTTCAGGTTTTGAGATATAAGTATCCTCTTAAAAGGAATTTAACTTCTTCTTCACTTCTTTACTCCCGTCTCCCCCTTAAGTGGACTTTCCGGAAAAAATAAATACGTGATTATTTTTAAAGGAGATTCAAAGTACCAACTTTCACGTCTGTAACATCTTCAGTTTCTGAGATACAATATCCTCAAAACAGAATTCAACTCCTTTATTTATTTTCCCCCTCTCCCTCCGATAAGTCGATTTTTCGAAAACAAAGAGTACGTGTTTCTTTATTTTTAAACTAGCTTCGAACTACCAATTTTCACGGATGTAACATCTTCAGTTCTTTTAGATATGAGTATCCCTATACAAATAATTCAACTAATTTTTCAATTCTTTCACCCTCCTTAAGCAATTTTCTGAAAAGAATATAATACGTGTTTTTTTTTATTTTGAGGGATATTCCAAATACCAAATTCCATGTTTGTAACATCTTCATTTTTTTATATACAAGTATACTCATAAGTGGAATTCGACCCATACTTCACCTTTCTTCACCTCCTTAATAGGCCAGTCAAAATCGACACAAAAAATCGCTAAATTCGCAAAACATGATGTATCAGTGATGTTTTAGTATGTTGTTTGGACCCATTAGGACTATGTATACCCAAGTTTGCAACTCTCAAAAACATGTGGAAAAACTTTTACACACGGAAAACCACGAAATTTTTGGACTTGTTTCAGATTCTGCCCTATATTACCTAATCCATGCATTTTTCGTCGAAAGGTACTCTATAGGTTTTTAAGAGCATTACATTTGTGGCAAATTAAGATCAACCGGAGCTCTGTAGGTCAATTTGTTACCGAAGTAAGGCACATTGAAAATAGGCCGGTTTTTACAAAAATTGAAAATTTTATTTTTAGACCTTCTTGGACCGAAATTGCGTCTAAATCCTATGAGTAGAGTGTGTAGAATGTAATTTGTAGTCAATTTAATTAGCTTTAAATTAAGCGCAGAGTGGGGTCTGTAAGCCTCGTAGTTCTTTCAAAATCTCAAATAAACCCATATGAGGTAACATCGAATTTTTCCAGAAATGTACGTAACCACCTTTTGTTGCATGAAATGAGATTTGAACATGCAAAACGTGTTATGATCATATAGGAGATATTTAAGTTGAATAATTGCAAATGAAAGAAAGGGATGTTGTCCAAAACTGTTCAGGTGCTGAATTGACTGGTGTGGAAGTACGATTAAATGGCTTCCACCTATTGATGTCATATATGGGAGCAACTGGCATTATCATGGCAGGGAGCGGCCTCAAACAGCCTGTTTTTGCTGAAAACAGTGTCGAAAAAGTGATGAATGGACACTCTGCAAGACCGGACGGACCCCAACAGAATATCAATTGTCCACGAAAGGATGCTTTAACATCTGTAGATCCGACAAATTTTGGTCAGGTCTGTGGACTGACTGACAATTAAACAGGTATTGATGCGTTCAGTGAAGAGCCAGAGTGGCCTACGCCATGGCAGAGGTATCACTACGAGTGTGCTCTCTCGTTGGACGGGCGGGGTGGTAGAGGTAGAAGGATATTGGGATATTTCCTCCACAACAAGTGAACAGCGTGTCGATATGCGACCTACGCAAATTGCACGAGGTACCTCTGACGTGAAAAAACTGAAGGCCTAGTTCAATAACCATACACCGTTCCCATAGATAGGTAAACTCGTATTTATTAGCAGTGGCACTGTAGGTGGCACCCACATAAATTGCAACACTGTCCGAGAAGAAGGACTGAAAGGGGTGAACCGAATTATTGGAAAAACTTTTCGGAATGTTAGCGTCTCTAGGAAAGAAAAAAGTCCTCTCTTTGGAAACGCCTACAACCTCTATCAAGATCCACAAGAAGAGAGTTGATGTCGATCTTCCAGCGCATGTGTATCATGTAACAGTCATACCTACTGTTGAAGGCCCACTTCACATACGAACTCACTCCATTCCCAATGGCCCTATTATCCGACGAAGGGATGCGTAAAGGCAAAAAATCAGCTTTATACGCTGCCTTCACTCAAGCCACAGAGAACATCAGTGTGCAGGCAAAAACATTTACTGTCGTTGATGAAGGATACCTCGTCCATAAAGTCGTGTGGCATCGGAATTATTAGGTACGGGCTATCACAGCAAGCTATATAAGCGACATATTTAACCACTTTGGGAGAAATGTGTGTAGTCTTCGACGGGTATCCTGAGAATGGCGCCCAAAAGAGCACCAAATTTGCAAAGCGATCACGACGGTATTCTGCAGCATCAGCGGAAACTGTGTTTGACGCATCGACCATCATCACAGTCCCCGTAGGGAATGACGAAACAAGGTTCGTCTCATTGAGCATCTCTGTTCTGCTTTTGCTCTCGAGGGAATTGAGACAAAAATATCAAAATTAGGCGCAGACCGCGATATCGTCGTGACTGCTCTGCAAAAAAGTACCTCCAATGACCACGTCATCATCTTTGGAGAGGATGTGGATTTGCTCGTGCTCCTCTGCGGTCTAGGATCCACTAAAACAAACGTAAACGACAGACACCTTCAACGATGTACGCTTCCGTACTTTTGTGAAGACAGCAAGCAACGCCAAAGCAAATCTGGCCCGTTCGCCCCAACCACAGAGGCTGCGTCGTATCACCACTACCGCACATACCACCAGGTGCAAAAGTGGTTGGGGGTGGAGAAAGAGGTGACCGACTGCATTTGGGAATTGACCTCGGCTGGACTCATCCCCATTACCAGTCGGTAAGCTCCTGCCCCCGCAGAGCTCCTGAAACTCCTCTCTTGCAAATGCAAGAAGGGTGTAGAGGTGGCTGCACTTGCCTGAAAGCAGGACTCAGATGTTCTGTGATGTGTGCTACCTGGTCTGGGGAAACGTGCCAGAACGCTGCCCTTATCATCATTGAAGAGGACGACGATGACGATGACGAGCCTCAAGACAACCCTGACGATCCACCAATTCTGGAGTACCTACCTACAGGGGACGAAGAAAGCAACGAAAGTGACGGCCGATGGCCATCAAAAATAAGATGATTAGTTAGACTATGTGTCTAATTTGATTGATTGATTGATTGATTGATTGATTGATTGATTGATTGATTGATTGATTGATTGATTGATTGATTGATTGATTGATTGATTGATTGATTGATTGATTGATTGATTGATTGATTGATTGATTGATTGATTGATTGATTGATTGATTGATTGATTGATTGATTGATTTACTGTTACTTTTGATTACTTATGTTTATATTAACATACATTTCGACATTTTAAATGATTACACGTCTTCTTTTTTCTTACCAAACCAAGAAACAAAAGATAGGAAAGGTTATGGAACATTTCCGGAAAAATGCGATTTTACCTTTTATGTTCCTTTTTTTAGATTTTGAGCGAACTAGGAGCCTTACAGACCCCTCTCTGCGCTTAATTTAGAGCTAATTAAATTGTCTACAAATTATATTCTACACGCTCTACTCGCAGGATCAACGATTTAGACGCAATTTCGGTCCAACGAAGGTCTAAAATGAAAAATTTCAATTTTTGGAAAAACTGGCCTACTTTCAATGTATAGTAACCAATTGACCTACAGAGCTCCGGTTTTCGACGAAAAATGTGTTGATTAGTAAATATAGGGCAGAATCTGAAAACTAGTCCAAAAATTTCGTGGTATTTCGTGTGTAAAAATTTTTCCACAACTTTTTGAGTGTTGCATACTTGAGTATACATAGTCCTAATGGGTCCAAGCAACACACTAAAAAATCAGAGATACATCATATTTTGTTCATTTATTGTCTATTTTGACCGGCCTATAAGGGGATTTTCCGAAAACAAAAATATACGTGTCTCTTCATATTTCAAATTGATTCTAAATAGAAATTGTTACGCCATTAAACGTATAAGATTTGAGATATACATATTCTCATTTAAACAATTCTTCCCACCCCGGTTTTCAGCCCTTTAGCGATAGAATATCCAAAATTACTCCCTTAGTGAGCATCTACACTCTACCTACAAATGTATCGCCAAAATTTCATTTATTTATGTCGAATAGATTTTGCTCTGCGATTATGAATCAGTCAGTCAGTCAGTCAGTCAGTCAGTCAGTCAGGAAATTATATTTTATATAGATACTCGCCTTCACTCGTTGGGGGCTCTGCCCCCAAACCCCCAGTTCCTCTACATTACTAAGGGTCACATGGAAAATTACTGTGACGAACGGGTATTTCGTTACGAAAATCGGATTGCTCCAACAGACGGCCCATATATTCGCGTACATATTTAACCCCATGGCACTACAGCCCTTGAAGGGCCTTGGCCTACCAAGCGACCGCTGCTCAGCCGGAAGGCCTGAAGATTACGAGGTGTCGTGTGGTCAGTACGACGAATCCTCTCGGTCATTATTCTTGGGTTTCTAGACCGGGGCCGCTATCTCACCGTCAGATAGCTCCTCAATCCTAATCACTTAGGCTGAGTGGACCTCGAACCAGCCCTCAGGTCCATTAAAGATCCCTGACTTGGCCAGGAATCGAACCCGGGGACTCCGCGTACTTATTTGGTCTTATAATATTTTCTCGTACTGTATATTCACGATTTATAGCAAAGATATCGGTAAACGTTTCGACGTGGTGCTAATTACGTACCATTCTCACAAGATAAGAAATTATTTTCCTAACGTAACGGGGAGCTATAATCTTGAAACTTGGTAAGTTTATTGTGTTTGAAGCGCTCTATATTTCCGTTACTTAATGTTTTGTCGTACCTGCATCGAGTTCACCGTAGATTGGCTTAGAACCTTGGGTTAGGAGTACAGTGTTATGTATTACTTTCGTTTTTCCATTTTTACAGGGTTCTAGAATCATGCATTTTGCTTACGTATGACCAACTAACGTTCCAATGAGCCTGCCAAATTTCATGATTCTATCGGTCTTATAAGTGTGTTAAACTGTAAAATTATTTACGGAAAATATAAAAATTTGACGTTAAATCTGAAAAATGCAGCTCTGTCTAAGGCATAAGGTACCGACTAAAATTATCGGGACCAAAGTTGTAGATCTCTTCATGATGGGATCCGAACGTCTTGTCCATTTGGCGGTACGACTTACAGTTTAGCCACCAAAAATCTCGCAACGTTTGTTAGATTTCGACAATTTGTGGAGTTAAAAACGTTAAACAATGCAACTCTTTCGAATTTCTCCATAGGTTGCAGGCCAAGAGTTTTAACTGCGCCAAATTTTAATTTTCTGGCGCACTGCAACATATCGTCCACAATTCACTTTAAGGGAAGGGAAGTAAAAATAACAAAAAATCAACATCTTTTCCACAATACAGTCTAATAGCTATCATATTGCCAAATTTCAAGTTTCTAGCTCATGCCGAAGTAGGTAAACATTTATGTCAGCCAGTGAGCCAAACGGTTTTATATAAGTTATGTAATATGGAGCCAGGCAGTGTGCACGCTAAATGGTGCAGACTTTCATTTGGAAATTTATTGCTGCAAAACGGTACGTCGTATCAAAGTACGGATTGCGTCATCAGACGACCCCTTTAGTCGCCTACATTACTCTCTTAGGCATTTTCTCGTATCTCGCCTATTTATACCATGTTAACATCAGAATGCGTTTATTGATAGATATTACCGTTCAGCCACTTTTCGATCCATGTCAAATTTCGTCTGCTTTTCACAAGTTGAAAAATGATTTTGCCAACTTAGCAGTCAGCTACAGTCTTGAAACTTGGCGCGCTGAACGACGATGAAACGACCTACAATTTTGGTTATTTTAGTTTTTGCCGTATCTCCATGGGCTTCACCATAAGATGATTAAGAAACATACATTATGCTGAAATTAGATTAGTGTTTCTACATATTCCTTCAGTTTCCCATACACTCAAGGCAGCTAGAATAATGAAAGTCGGTCTACATATGGCCATTGGCCGTGCCAGGGAGCGTGCTGAATTTTGTGCATCTATCTGTCTTATGAGTGTGTGAATCAGTAAAAAATATATGGAAATCTAACAAAATTGACCAAAACCGGGGAAATGAAGCTCAATCCAAGGTAGAAGGGGTCGAGATACGACAAAAAGTCATAGGACCAAAGTTGTAGATCACTTCATGTTAACATCAGAATGCGTTTATTGATATATATTACCGTTCAGCCACAAGATTGCTTGAAACGAAAGTATGCACCGTCATTAAATTTGGCTTCATATTTCGATTTTCTTTAGTAGGTAAAATATTAAAAACTTGAACTTAGTGTAATTTCTACGTCGGTTACAGGCTTGTGCTAGAGCATTGCCAAATTTTAATTTTGTAGGGCACTGCATCATGGCGTCCGCCATTTTGTTTGTGGGGAGTGGGGCAGAAACTACATAATTTGAATTTTTTGGAATTTTTCCGTAGTTTTCAGGCTAATAGCTATAATATTCCCAAATTTCAAGTTCCTATCTCACCTGGAATGGTCGAACCCGAAATTTGTGTCCGATATTTTGATTGGATGGTGAAGGGGGGGGGCTAAATATGAGAAATTGGAACATTTTGAATTTTTCCTTGGCTTACAGCCCAATATCTATCAGATTGCCTAATTTCAACTATCTAGTTCATCTGGAAGGGTCTAACACCAAATTTGAGTTCGATATTTTGATTGGATGTGGAGGGGGCTAAATATGAAAAATTTGAGCCTTTTGGAATTTTTTCTTGGGTTGCAGCCTAATAACTATGAGATTACCGAATTTCAAGTTCCTAGTTAATCTGGAAGTGTAACACGAAATTTGAGTCCAATATTTTGATTGGAGGGGGGTGGGGGATAAAAATGAAAAATTTGAACTTTTTGGAGTTTTAATTTGGGTTTCAGTCCAATAGCTATCAGATTGCCGAATTTCAAGTTCCTAGCTCACCTGGAAGTGGGCAAACATTAATGTCAGTGAGTGAGTCAGTAAGTGAGTTAGTCAGTCGGTTAGCCTTGTGGCTTTATTAAATAGGGACTAGCAATATACCCGTGCTTCGATACGGCTTTAAAATGAAAGTTATTATTCAAAGTTTTACATTATGGAGAGTCGACTATCAGCTGAGGCTGTAAAACACGTCCTCAGTTCGTACATCAAAACTTTTTTGGGGAATGATTATTTTATAATCTACCACTCATTTGAACCTCGTACGGAAGAATTCGAATGGTTTAAACCATATCTGATTTAACATCTAGGACGTAAAAGCGACCAACTTGTGAAATATTTATTTTGTACGTCGAACAGTAATAAGACAAACCTTCATAAAAATGTTATGTTCGTGCATGAAACGGTTTAGGAATAATGGATATTGTGTTTTTGAGCGTCAACTACCATCTAAACTTCTTAGGGGTGAAATGTTTTGAAGTATACGGTATTTTACACTTAGGAAATAAAAGAAGACCCTTCTCGTAAAACTAAAACTTTGTACGCCAAACAGTTTTGAAGGGATGAAGAAGTTTACGGAGCCAACCTCATTTGACACTTTCGTGGTGGAACGTTAAAAAATATTTCCTATTTCACACCTAGGATTTAAAATACCTACCGGTATTCGGAATTTTGTCTTCGTACGTTAAACCGTTTCGGAGGAAGGAATTAATAGATTTGTTTGCGGATCTTAACGCCCATTTAACTTTCTGAGGGTTTAAATTTGGTCCAAACCTTCTATTATTTAAACCCTAGGATATCATTTGACATTTTAACTTCGTAATAACAAAAGGTTTCTTATAAACGTATATTTTTGTCATCATTCCTCATCCCCCAGTCAAACCCCTTTGGGGTGTATTGTTTTAAGTCCACTTCTTATTTTTATCCTCATAAATAGAATTCAACTCCTTTTACACCCGGCTTAAGTTGATTCCGACGCCCGGCCAAACAAAAAAATACATATTCCTTTGTTTTGAAAGGAGATTACAAATACCAATTTTCACATCTGTAACGTGATATGTTTTATATACTATATACATATATGCTCATTTTAAAAATGTACCGCCTTCAACACCTCCCCTTAAGTAGATTTTAAACAAATTATATGAGTTCCTTTACTTTGACATGGGATTTAAAATACCAGTTTTCACTTCTGTAACATGTTACGTTTTTGAAATATCCTCATTTTAAGAATTCACCCCGTTTGTCACTCCTGTTCACCACCACTTAAGTAGATTTTCAGAAAAAAAATACGAGTTTCTTTATTTTTAAAGGAGATTCCAAATGCCAAATTTCATGACTATAACATCTTTAGTTTTTTAGGTATAAGTATCCTCATACAAAGAATTCAGCTAATTTTTCAGTTCATTCACCCCCTTAAGTGGATTTTCCTAAGATAAAAGAACACTTGTTTCCTTACTTTGAAACAAGATTCCACATACAAAAGTTCATGCCCCTATCATCTTCAGTTTTTGAGATATAGTATTCTCATAAAAAGAATTCAACTCCTTTTCCACCCCAGCCTGTTATCTTGATTCCCCCTCTCCAAAAAATGCGTGTTTCTTTATTTTTTCAAGGAGATTAAAATACAAATTTTCACGTGTGTAATCTAAAGTTTTGAGTTTTTGAGTTTCTCCATAAAATGAATTAAATTTTTCCACTTCCGTTCAGTGAATTTTCCGAAAACCAAAAATACTTGTTTCTTTATTCATAAATAAGCTTCCAAATGCCAATTATCACGACTGTAATATCTTCAGTTTTGAGACATATATATCCTTATAAAAGGGAATTAAACTCCTTATTCACCGCCCCCGCCCCAAGGTTGATTCCCCCCTCCAAAATGCGTGTTTCTTTATTTTCCAAGGATATTCGAAATACTAATTTTGACGTCAGCAAAATCTTTAGTTTTTGGGATATAAGTGTCCTCATACAAACAATTCAACTCATTTTTCAATTAATTCGGCCCCCTTAAATAGATTTTCCAAAGACAAAAGGTTACGTGCTTTTTCTCTTTGAAAGTAAATTCCAAATACAAATTGTCATGTCTGTAACATCTTCGCTTTATGAGATAAAAGTATCATCTTGTAAATAACTCAACTCCTTCTTCACTCCACCCCCGCCCGCTAAGTTGGTTTCCTCCCACCCAAAATAAATGCTTGTATCTCTATTGTTAAAGGAGATTCCAAATAACAATTTTCATGTGAGTAACTTCTTCAGTTTTGTGATTTAAGTCTCCTCATATTAGGTGTTCAACCCGCTTTTCCCCCTTTTTTTCATTTCCCCCAATGGGATTTTGCTAAAACAAAGAAATGCGTTTCTTTATTTTTAAAGGAGATTCCAACGTTTACGGCTGTAAATTTTGAGATTTTGAGATATAGATATCCTGATTTTAAAAATTCATCCCCCTGTTCACCCCCTTAGCGACGGAATATCCAATATCAGTTAGTCAGTAATCATCTACTATACAAGGTCAACTATTGTGGTCAAATTGATGCTGATGTCTTGATTCCAGTAGCTTTATAGCCGTCCAAAGATAGTTATTGTAAGTTAATTTACTCTATCCCACTTCGTCCACCAACAATATAAATGAAACTTGTATTTCTCTTAGGGCCATTGGTAGTATAGTTTTCTTCTTTTTTTTGCTATTGGTTTTACATCGCACAGATACCGATATGACTTATGGCGACGATGGGACAGGAAAGAGCTAGGACTGGGAAGGAAGCGGCCGTGGTCTGGTGTGAAAATGGGAAACCACGGAAAACCATCTTCAGGGCTGCCGACAGTGGGGTTCGAACCTACTATATCCAGAATACTGGATACAGGCCGACTTAAGCGACTGCAGCTATCGAGCTCGGTAGTGTAGTTTTCGCGAAATGTCCTCTTGTCCCAGGAGTTACACTCGTTACAAATAAAGCGGACAACTTTCCTATTCGTTTAGCACTGGGGACAGTGTTGTGTACTATTTATAAATCTTTGTAATTTGTAAAAACGTGCTATTATCTGGATTCTGTTAAAAGTTCCCCAAGGTACCTTGAAGGTACGAAGAGGCACCTTTCTCATTTCTCTCAGGTGTTGTAGTACTTGAAACAGTTGGATGACCCGAAAGAGAGTGGTGTGGAAATTCTTCTCCACAGATACAACTAGTCACTGGATTTTGTATGGCCTGGCTGAGTGGCTCATACTTTTGAAGCGCTGGCCTTCTCACTCCATCTTGGCAGGTTCCATCCTCGCTCAGTCCGGTGGTATTTGAAGTTCCTCAAATACGTCACCCTCGTGTTGGTAGATATACTGGGACTTAAAAGAACTCCTGCGGGACTAAATTCCGGCACCTCGGCGTCTCCAAAAACCGTAAAAGTGTAGTTAGTAGGACGTAAAGCCAATAACAGTATTATTATTTTCATTTGTAGGGTCATGCTAATGCAACCTAGTTCATTTATTGTTTAATTTGCATTTTACCGGAGAATAAATTATATTTACTGTCATACATTGAAAGTGGTTAATATATCAATGTACAGAACCCATTTCAAAGCAGGCATGATTGCACGGATGCCCCGAGTTCGATTCACGGCCAAGAGAGGGATTTTTACCTGGATCTGAGGGCTGGTTCGAGATCCACTCACCCTACGTGTTTACAATTGAGGAGCTATCTGGTGGTGAGATGGCGGCCCGATCTAGGAAGCCAAAACAACGGCCGAGAGGATTCGTCTTGCTGATCACACGACACCTCATAATCTGCAGGCTTCCGGGCTGAGAAGCGGTCACTTAGCAGGCCTTGCCCCTTCGGGGCTGTTGCACCATGGGTTTTCGTTTTTTATTACCTTCCAGAATTCTGATACCGGTGTGTTGTAGTAGTCTGAAGTTCAGTAAAATCACCGGGAGACTCGGTCACTAGCAACTGGGGTCATTGAAGGGCAACTCGTTGAATCTACAGTAAACACTATTACACTCGCGGTATGTGATTATGGTCACGATTTACAACTCTCTTTCGTACTTATGCATTGTGCTGACACGTAGCAAGCCAAGCGTTTCAATACATACCTTTATAAACATTTCTATTGTTCGTATTAATGTGTGGAGCTCATGTGATCGGTGTCGAGATATGTTCTAATGGAATGGGTTAGAGAAAATTAGTTTCAACTTTTATCGAAAACTAAGCACTCTAACTCTTCCACTTTATTAATGAATGAATAAATAAATAAATAAATAAATAAATAAATAAATAAATAAATAAATAAATAAATAAATAAATAAATAAATAAATAAATAAATAGTATCCGACTTCAGTAGTACGTATGTATGTGCACACCTTAGTAACGTTTCCTGATACGGGGTGAGGTAAGGTGAAATTATTATGGCTTGATTTTGCGGCCGGATGCCTTTCCTGACTGCAAATTCAGTTGAGGAGCTAATGTAGATTAAATGAATGATGGTGAATGAAACTGGGTAACGAGGTGAAGAACTGTCCCTGAATTTCCTGGATATGAAAGTGAGAAAACACAGAAAGTCACTCTCTGGACAGCCGATGGTGGGTTTCGATCCCGCTCGCCTCATGATTGTGGAGCTTGGCTCTATAGCCGTCGCGCGATAACAAGTGCGGCCACTGAGCTCGGCATTTGCAGAGAAGGTAAGGTAGAAGCGGTCGTAGCCTATAATAGGAACTTTCCCAGCATTTGCCTTCGTCTAAGAGAATGGAAAACCAAGGAAAATCATTATCGGAATAGCCGACGGTGGGTGCCAAACCCCTCCTCCTCCCGAATGCAGGGCTGCATATCCTGCTCGGTGATGCCGGCGCCCTTTCCAATCCAGGCCTGAGGTTGCTGATCAATTTATGCTTATGCAACAACCACCTTTAATGAAAGACTTTTCCTTAGCTAATCAGTCAGTGACACCTCATCAAATGCTCGACTTCATTTTTTTCTTCTCCTTCTTCTCCTTCTTCTCCTTCTTCTCCTTCTTCTCCTTCTTCTTCTACCACTTTTCCAACACTTGTGGGCTCGCGGGTGCGAATTATATAAAGATAGCACATATGGACTTGGCCATGCTTTTTTGCTAGTTGCTTTTACGTCGCACCGACACAGATAGGTCTTATGGCGACGATGGGACAGGAAATTGCTAGGAGTGGTAAGGAAGCGACCGTGGCCTTAATTAAGGTACAGCCCCAGCATTTGCCTGGTGTGAAAATGGGAAACCACGGATAACCATTTTCAGGGCTGCCGACAGTGGGGTTCCAACCTACTATCTCCCGAATAGTGGATACTGGTAAGCGACTGCAGCTATCGAGCTCGGTGGCCATGTTTTACGGACGGATGCCAACCCTCTATGGAGGGATGTAATCACCATTGTATGTTTCTCTGGTGGTTGGTTGTGTAGTATGTTGTCTGAATGTAAAGAAGAAAGTGATGGGAGAAACACAAACACCCATTCTTCGAGCTAGAAAAGTTAATCAGACGCGTTTAAAATTCCCGATCGAGCCGGGAATCGAATCCGGGACCCTCTGAACCGAAGGCCTCATCGTTAACCCTTCAGCCAAAGAGTCGGACAAGTGCTCGACTTCAGTTACATCCGTTAATTCACCTATAGACTGGCCTGAAATGTCCTAAGTCTCCAAAACTAAGCAACAGTAACGTTACACTGACTGACCATAGAAAATGAAGGGGTGCTTTTTCCCTTTTACTACCACATGTCTCGGCCAGATGGTAATACTGAAGAATGGATTCTGAAGATAACGTCTTCTCCAATTTTCGTCATCATCATCATCATCATCTGTTTACCCTCCAGGTTCGGTTTTTCCCTCGGACTCAGCGAGGGATACCACATCTACCGCCTCAAGGGCAGTGTCCTGGAGCTTCAGACTCTTGTTCGGGGGATACAACTGGAGAGAATGACCAGTACCTCGCTCAGGCGGCCTCACCTGCTATGCTGAACAGGGGCCTTGCGGGGGATGGGGAAGATTGGAAGGGATAGACAAGGAAGAGGGAAGGAAGCGGCCGTGGCCTTAAGTTAGGTACCATCCCGGCATTTGCCTGGAGGAGAAGTGGGAAACCACAGAAAACCACTTCCAGGTTGGCTGAGGTGGGAATCGAACCCACCTCTACTCAGTTGACCTCCAGAGGCTGAGTGGACCCCGTGCCAGCCCTCGTGCCACTTTTCAAACGTCGTGGCAGAGCCGGGATTCGAACCCGGACCTCCGGGGGTGGCAGCTAATCACGCTAACCACTACACCACAGAGGCGGACCTTCTCCAATTTTATGAAATCTAATTTGTCAATAGCGGTACAAGAGCTTATTTAATGTAAGAATTGTATCTGTTTCTACTCCACATACAGAAACGTACTCAAGTAATAGCAGATTCAGTACGTGTCACATTAGTTTTTCGCACAGTATTAGTTATCGGTGTATTAAAGCAAATGCAAATATGTCGCATTCGTTCGTTTCACTTTTTGGATGGAAGGAAAATGTGTTCTCTCTTCATGAAAACGGGTTGGACTTAATCTCTGGAATATTTCATATTTTATTATCTCAGACTGGTAGTTTCTAGGAAACAATTTTCAAGCAGCGTTAGCCAAATCTCTTCACGCACCGTTAGTCTGCTCTATGCACACTCTTTCTTTGTTTTTCTCTCTGAAGCGGGGGACTCACAGACACATATTCATGTTCAGTTCCTTATAAATTCATCGATTGCCTGCATCATTCACAATGAACGCTAGGTTATTACATCGATAGAGAGATAAATTCCTGATTAGGATCAGTAGCAGTTCACATCAAAACTAGTGGAACGCCTGAAGTGTATGTGACGGTTATCTACCGAGGTCAGTACCTACCGTAATCCCCTACCTGAAGAAAACGTTAATGTACAATCAGTGCTGATGTAACGTCGCATACATACATCTCCATTATAGACTGTTAGGTCCGGCTTTGTGGCTTACTGGCCAGCGTCTTGTTCGGTCTTCGAGGCCTGGTTGAGGGATATTAGTCTTATGCCGTTAATTTCATTGACTCGGGGATTGGGCATTTGTGCTGGCCGCAAAATATCCGCAACACACACACCACACACAACACTTCCCTACCACACCAACACGTAGCTTCGTATACATGGCACACGGCGCCCACCCTGTTCAAAGGGACTGCGTTACAAAGGCTACCCCAGGCTGGCAATAACTACACGAAATTAAAATAGAAGTTATGACTTTCAGCGATCAATGCGAAAGCTGCTGCGAAAAGTTTTCTCAGTTTTTATTATTGTGTTGATGGGGTGATAGTACCTCAAGGGGGACAAGGCATGTACCTAGGTGTTCATACAACAATGAGGTGCATAGTGGGGGTTACAAATCTCTTTATGGTAAAATGAAGTGGCGTATGGCTTTTAGTGCCGGGAGTGTCCGAGGACATGTTCGGCACGCCAGGTGCAGGTCTTTTGATTTGACGCCCATAGGCGTCCTGTGCGTCATAATCAGGATGAAATGATGATGAAGACGACACATACACCCAGCCCCCGCGCCAGAGAAATTAACCAATAGTGGTTAAAATTCCCGACCCTGCCGGAACCGAACCCGGAACCACTGTGACCAAAGTATTTAAAGGTTTTGGTAAGAATGTAAAAGGGAGGGTGTGTGAGTCTAAGTCCGCAGTTAGAGTATGGCTCAAGTATGTATGGGACTCCCACCAGGACTACGAGAACTGGAAAATAACCAAGGGAAAACGGCACGGTTTCTTCTCGGTGATTTCCGACAAAGGAGTAGTGTTACGAAAATGTTCCAAACGTTGGGTTGGGAAGACTTGAGAGTAAAGAGACGATATGCTCGACTATGTGGTATGCTTCGAGCTGTTAGTAGATACTTGGCGTTGAATGACATAAGTAGACGAATAAGCTCGAGTGGAGCTTTTAAAACTAGCAAAGATCACAGTATGAATATTAAGTTGAAATCAAGACAGTAAACTGGGGAAAATACTCATTTATAAGTCGTAGAGTAAAGGACTGGAGTATATTATCAAGAGAAATGTTCGATAAATTCCCAAGCTCTTTGGAAAAGCTAGGTAAACAATTGATAGGCAATATGCCACCTTTGCGCAGCCATAAATGCAGATTGATTGATTGATTGATTGATTGATTGATTGATTGATTGATTGATTGATTGATTGATTGATTGATTGATTGATTGATTGATTGATTGATTGATTGATTGATGCCCCTCCACAATCCTCTATTTCCAATTAGCTCTGTGGCCTCCTGTAGTTCCACACCTCTTTATCATGAAATCATCCAATGCTCTGTTCAACTATCGTCTTATTGACTCCCCCCACTTCCCTTACTCTCCTTAGCCGAGTCCATTGCTCTCGTAGGTAATATATCCTCCGTTTTTGCCTCCAATGAGCCTGCTACCAAAGCCACATTTTACGTACAGCTTCTACCATACATGTAAATTCTGGCGAATGTAACCGTTAATACACACTCCGATGATTATAGCACTGTCTATAGTTTTACATCATGTGCCTTTGTCAATCATGAGTTATAGTAATTAGGAAGCGACTGCACAATTATATCATGTTCATTCATCACGTTTGACTCATACAGGAAAGTGTGACTAATTTATCAGATTGTATATAAGCAAAACATACTCTGGGTATTAAAATAATGTGTTTCACCGCTTAGCATTCCTCTATACGATGTTATAAGTAAGGAGTTGTATGGATCATTTACACACACACATATATATATATATATACAGCTTCCTTTACTTCGCACCAACGCAAATAGGTCTTATGGCGAGGACAGAATCATTCACTGCAATGAATAAAATGCCAGGTAGATATTCAGTTGGGTAGAAATATAATAAACAGTTTGGCTTATCCCGGCGACTTCATCGCAGACTGTGCAGAAAGTTTGAAAAGTGGAGCAGCTAGAATAATATCAACACTACCGAGATTTCGTAAAGAATTGGGGGAATCTGCTGTGTGGATGATAGCCCTAAATGCAGATCACTGGTAAATAAATAATTCAATTATCAAATAAGACTATAATGATATCATTAGAGAAAAAATAGTGCGGGGATTGAATAGCTGGTGTGGAATATGAAACTGGAACAAGTGGGACATATTTCCAAGTATTTAGGATGTGTATTCTCGCAGGATGCTACTAACCTGTGTGAAATTGAGTCAAGGTATATCAGAATTAATTCGGTCAGCCTGTAAGAAAAAAGCTATGACCCGGAGGAAAGTACAGTATATCCACATACATCGGTCTGTTTTCGGACTGACCTTACTGTACGGGAGTGAAGGTTACGATATATTACTCATGATTCGAAAGTAACGACATGAAAGTGGCGAGAATGATTGCTGGTACAACAAGTGGGAACATTGGCAGGAGGGTACTCTGAATGATGTGATAAAGGATAAGCTAAAAATGAACTCGATTAATGAGGCTTGCGTATTAACCGTATTCTGTTGTGAGGCAATGTGGATCAAATGAAGGAGGATACATTGCCTAGCAGAATAATGGCCTTGGCCATAGAGGATAAGAGAAACAGAGGGTGAACAAGATTACGGCGACTGGACTCAGTTTTTAAAAGGTAAAATGTGTAGAACTCATCAAGCCACCGAGTTACTGAGTCAGTTGCAAATATAACATTCAATCCATCACTACAGATCTGCATTGAGGGCTGTCGCCCAGGTGTCAGATTACCTATCTGTTGTTTTTCTAGCATTTTCTTAAATGATCGCAAAGAAACTGGAAATGTATTGAACCGATTTTCATCAAATTCTGTTTACCCATTTTCCCGTGACTCGGCACTGATATGGACTTAGCAACAAAAATCCAAATTCATGAACATCGTTCAGATTATAGCCGGTACGATAATAATATATAAGACGTAAGTGACCGGAAATTTAATACTATATAACTTTAGTGATGCAGTATTTAACGATACGACCACTAATAACATGAATATTTTGGAATTAAATTTTTTGCCTTCCCCTAATCTACCATTTCACTCAGCGTGAATAAAATTATTTATGGCCTAGATTATAGCGACTTATTTTCCGACTTTGCATACCGATTTTCATTAAGATAGGACCAACAATAACATAAATATTTGAGAATTAAATTATAGGCCTTCCCATAAACTACCATTTTTCTCAGCGTGGATACAATCATTCGCGGCCTAGATTGTAGCAACTTATTCTTGACTTTCCCTACCGATTTTCATTAAGGTAAAACCACTAATAATATAACTATTTGAGAATTAAATTTTAGGCCTTCCCTTAAACTACCATTCCACTCAGCGTGAATATAATTATTTATGGCCTAGATTGTGGCAACTTATTCCCTGAATTTGCATAGCAATTTTAATTAAATTATCTTCAGCCGTTTTCTCGTGATGCGTGTACAGACAGACAGACAGACAGACAGACAGACAGACAGACAGACAGACAGACAGACAGACAGACAGACAGACAGACAGACAGAAATTACGGAAAATCAAAAAGTGCATTTCCTTGTTACTGTGGACATGATTGATACAGAAATATTAACCTTTTTTAATTTTGAGCAATGTACAGACGAAACTCTTATTTTATATATAGATTAAGATTACTTATTATTATTACTTATACTTATAACTGAGTACTTATTTGATTATTGTTTGCCTGAAGGAGTTATACCAAATGAATGCAGAGTTGCTATAGTATCCCCTGTGTATAAAGGAAAGGGTGATAACATAAAGCTGAAAATTACAGGCCAGTCAGTTTGAAATTTGACACTGTTGATCGCAACTGCGAGCTCACTGCATTAGCTTTACTACACCTTGATTCAATCTCGCTTACTATATTACCATCATGGGAGAGCATACAACCTAAATACTTAAAATTATCTACCTGTTCCACCTTTGTATCACCAATCTTACATTCAGTTCTGTTGAATTCCTTACCTACTGATATCAATTTAGTCTCGAAAGGCTAATTTTCTTACCAAAATCATTGCACCTATTTTCAAGTTCCAAGATATTAGACTGAAGGCTTTCGGCACAATCTGCCACTAAGACCAAGTTGACAGCATAGACCAGACTGCTTACTAAATTTCCATCTGTCTGAATCCCTCCCTGCCACTTTATACCTTTCAGCAGACGATCCATATAAACTATGAACAGCAAAGGTGAAATATTACAGCCTTGTGTAACCCCTGTAAGTACCCTGAACCAAGAACTCATTCAACCATCAATTCTCACTGCACCCAATTGTCAACATAAATGCCTTTGATTGATTTTAACTATCTACCCTTTGTGGACGATCATAGTCATTTGACAGAAGCCCACAGACTGAACTCTGAAAGGCATGATAGTCTGTAATGAAGATGTTTGTATTGTGATGGTACACATCTTATCCCCACGCTGAATTATTATTATTATTATTATTATTATTATTATTATTATTATTATTATTATTATTTCTTCGTTATGCCCGTTTACAGAGTGCGTTGGAACTTGTTAGCTTGATGATGGTTTTCCTTTCTTCTTCTCCTGCCAAAATCTCTTCATGAACTCGCTATGCTGTTTCTTGCGTTCTTCCGTCCATTGTTACCCTGTCGTTCTTTTAGCCTTTTCCGTGAACGTGTGCTTTGCAACCAGATTTCCAAAAGCCTTGCAATCCCTGATGACATCTTCTGTGATGTTAATTTCTTTTAAGTCCTGCTTTTTTCCTCAAACCAGCTTATTTTGACCTTCTTTGAATTAATTATACCAAGCAATCTTTTTGCATATCTAGTGTCGTCCATTCTACAGATGTGGCCATAGAATTTCAATCGTCTCCTGCGTACGGTATCGGTGAACTTATCGATTGCTTTGTACAAATCTACAGTTTTCCTTTTGATCCATATACCATTTACATGAACGGGGCCATATATTTTCCTCAGAATTTTTCGTTCTTGTTTTTCAATTTCATCAATTTTAGAGTGGCCTCCTAGAGATGTGATTTCTGAGGCATACAAGGCTTCCGGAAGAACAACAGTCTTGTAATGCAGAAGTTTTGCATTTCGTGACATCACTCTTTTATTATAGTGGTTCCATGTTATTCGGTATGCTTTCAGGAGTTTGGTGGCTCTTTCTAAATTAGCTTTCCTGTCCAATCCGGATGGTACAATGATTTCTCCTAGATATTTGAAGGAAGGGACCTGTGTGATTATTCCATAATTTGTCTGTAGTGGGGATCTTTGGATATTCTGGTGTCCATTAGCCATGATATGAGTCTTCTCATACGATATTTGGGGGCCTGTCTTTGATGCTATCTCATGCAACTTATTATTATTATTATTATTATTATTATTATTATTATTATTATTATTATTATTATTATTATTATTATTATTATTATTATTACCTTATTGGTGTATTAAGGTCAGAATATTTGAAGTTGGGAAGTCTCCGTGTTATATATTAGTAGTTTGTTTTGTACAGGAAGTTGGAAAACAAACAGTAATTTACAGGTTTGGAAGAATATTCAAGGGAAACGTTAATGGCTCACACGGAGAGGCCAGCCAGGCACATGCATTTCGTGAAGTCAGCCTCGGTGGGTGAGCTCGGAATGTAGCACCGTGCTGCAATAGCGTTCATATCTCTCACTCGTGATTGGACAGCCAGGCCTGCAGAAGTTTAATTTTGGAGACGGAGTGGGGTGAAAAAGTCTAGATATACTTTGGGAGAACGCGACTCAGCGAGCCATTACGATGAACATGACTGTGAACATTAAAGGGTGTACGTTTGATGATGATGATGATGCTTGTTGTTTGAAGGGGCCTAACATCTAGAACATCGGCCCCTGCGTTTGATTATGGAAGAACGGAGTAATGTTGCTGCTTGCTTGTCAATACTTATACAACTCTTGTGCTAAGATACTGAACTTGGTCTTCTAAATCTCATGGCAACATTCGGTAATCTATGGACCGGTTTCAAGGCATAGATCAACATCGTGTGTTTGTGCAAGCGAAAGTGTCTCTAAAACCAAGTATTAGCATCAGTGCTTAAAGATGTACATATCAAAGTGATATACCATTTGTTGATGGTGAGAGCCGGCAATTTGTGTTGATCCACAGAAACAGTGAAGAGCGATATTATCTGAATATATCAATAGCCTTCTTTTAAAGCCTCATATGTCTCAATGGTCTTCTTACCCATTATATTCCTTAACACTGGTCATGCCTCCCAACCATATATTTACATGCAGTCCATCAGAATACTGATCGTTGTGTTCAGTTTCCAATGCTAATGTGTAAAGGAAAAGGGACCTTGCCATACCGTATTATAGGGATGTTGTTTGCGTGGCGAATTTATACACTCCTACAGTATAATATATAGCATTGGAATACAAACACAACTAAAATTATTATGATGGACTGCATATGAATACGTAGTTCGAAGGCGTGACCAGTCTTAAGGAATATAATGGATAGGAAGACATTTGGTACACACCAGGTGTTAAAAGGAAGCCATCTTTATGCTTTGCAATTATTGGTCATGGGGCTCACTACAAATCGTAGTGGCGTCCTCGTTGTCTTTGCCACTGCTTCTTTTTGTTGTTCTAGCATTATTGAACGTATATAGGGTGTCTTACAGCAATTGTAAATGTTTATTGAGTGTGTTGTTAATCATATGTATTTGTGTTGATGAAGGAATAATGTATATCGTCGCTGCCGGGACAAAACCGCCTATGTGAAATATTTTTGCTTAGAACTTTGGCCGGTAAGGGTCTGTCACCTAAGGTGCAATATTGTGTGAATGCAGTCAAGGCATTCTCGCTCTTCATACTGTATGTGCTGCGGGTCAGTATATCTCCAAAAATATTATCACATAGGAGGTTTTGTCCCGGCAACGACGATATATTATGATTAGGGAAGAATATGGTTAGCTTAGTTTCAATTAATGGAGAAGTTATTGGAGAACTTAAGTGCAGTTCCTACCTTTTTACTCGCTTTCAGGGGGTTAGGAAAGGCCCAGTCGCCAGAGTATCAATTTTGCAGCTCTATGAACACGACCGGAGTGGAATCTTCTACGCCCTACAATGTATTATTATTATTGCTCTTCTTATTAATATTCTACATTGAGAGATCGTACGGTGACATCTGGAGCCCATTTACCTACATTTTCAGCAAATTATATATTATTATTATTATTATTATTATTATTATTATTATTATTATTATTATTATTATTATTATTATTATTATTATTATCGGTATCGTCGTTTATTCATTTCTTCACTCATTTTTAATTTTATATCATTAGAAGTCGCTAAGCAATAATTCCATTTAATATGGTACAAAAATTAATATTTTGATCAGTGTAGTTTTGAATGTTACAATTAACTTCCAAGAGTGAGGCGATTTATTATTTCATTTATTTTATTTATTCATATTTTATGTTGTTTACATTACAATTGTCACCCAACAATGGGGTAATAGTAAGTGAAATAACACCCGACAGTAGGGCAGATATTTTAATTATATTACAGTATGTTTGTATTAAAAGTAAACTCGTATCCTCATCTCAAGGCGATGCAGTTCTATTCAGACACTCCCCTGATGGAGGTCAGCTGCATGTATTATTTCAACCACACACCAGTCCTCTCGTCATTCTTAATTATCTGTCGGTACCAGGATTCGAAACCGGGCCACCGTGGCTGGCAGTTAATAGTACTAACCGTTACGTAACTGAGGCGGACAATGTGTATATGTATGTATTGAACCCATTATTAACCTGTCAGAAAATAAATCCTTCGCCGGACTAAGTCGGTGGCATATATGAGCACTCTTACTTCCTCGGGGGTTCTTCTGGTTCTTCATCAATTGCTGACATGACTACGGTAACAGTTAAGATCCTAATTACGTGAAATTAAAGGCTTGTAGAAGGTTAAGGCATCATTTATTAAACATCTAATATCGAAGAAAAATCTTCACTAATTCATCAGGAATGATGAACACACTGGTCAAAATCTTTGACCAATATTTCTTAGTCGCATGGCCATGTCACCTTGCCATGCTGCCTGAAGAACTGAGAAGAGAGAACACCATCATGATTGAACGCATCTTCCTTAAAACAACCACCACAGCAACCTGAAAATCAGTCTGACGAATTCCACTGACAACTGTGGATTGTTCCATGTGATTCTGGAATGCGTAACTCCCGAGACTCGAGCTCTAGACTTACTCTTAATTTGTTGAGGCAACGCACGAACTTCAACATCGTACAGGATCACTGGGAGTCACATGAGCCCTTGATCGAATCGGATTTTCCTCCGATGTCCTTGTGAATCGACCGTCGTAAATATTGAATTTAAATCACTAGGGCGTCCGCCTCTGTGGTGTTGTGGTTAGTGTGATTAGCTGCCACACCGGGAGACTCGGATTCGATTGCCGGCTCTGTCATGAAATTTCAAAAATGTTACGGGGGCTGGAACGGGGTTCACTCAGCCTCGGGAGATCAACTGAGTAGAGGTGGGTTCGATTCCCACCTCAACCATCCTCGAAGTGGCTTTCCGTGGTTTCCCGCTTCTCCTCCAGGCAAATGCCGGGATGGTACCTAACTTAAGGCCACGGCTGCTTCCTTCCGTCCTCCTTATCTCTCCCTTCCAATCTTCCCATACCCACTGGGCTCCTGTTCAGCATAGCAGGTGAGGCAGCCTGGGCGATGTACTAGTCCTCCTCCCCAGTTTTATCCCCGACCCAAAGTTTCGCTCTCGATGACACTGCCCTTGAGGCGGTAGTGGTGTGATCCCTCGCTGAGTCTGTGGGAAATGCCAACCCTCGAGTTTAAACAGATTATTAAAGAAAGGAAAAAAAATACTTGGGCTGATGGCCAAAGGATAAGTCGAATCGACTGATTACTGATTAAAGGTCCCAAATAAATCTATTGCATCATCATGCCAAACACCCAAGTTAAACAATGATATATTAATTATTAAATACATGCTGAAGTGCATTTGTCAATAACAAAACTCTAATAAAATATTAAAACTTAATCTTTTGGAACTGAGGCTTCCACAACGAAGATAAACATTAAAAAATGAAATAACCATCAGGCTAACACTCTCTTCAAACTTGAGTTCATGTTAACAACTATCACCATTACGCTTGACAATATTTAATTGTTAAATGCAGGTGTAACTCACATGCACGTCCATAACAAGCAAAATATCATTGGAAAGAACGATGGTTTTTCTGAGAATGTAATTACAAAGTTTTATTCGATTTGGTTTTATTTCTTTATTGACTGGTCGTTAGCATGACCGTCAGTTGCCTGCATCTTTGTGAAAGAAATACATGTGCTTCTACAAATCTTACCTTCCTCAATGCTTCCCTTCATTAACATAATGTTAACAAAAATTCATTTATTAATCATATTTAAAAATGTGGATCACGCCAAACTAACGCCTCGAACATAAACGTACAACCCTCAGAACAATAAAAGAAAGCATGTGACCAGCTATACTGTCTACGCGTGACATCGAATCGATGTTCCCATGCGTACACCCATTCCATGTGGGTGCGTGAGATCACCACAATGCTACACTGTAGCGGTTTCCGACTCACTTGGGGGAAGATGTCAGTTGCATCGATTCTTGTATCACAACGACCTGAAATACCTGTGGAACCTACATCGTGAATCGACATCGCTAACGGTTCAGCTAAACAACTTACATAAATTTATGATACTGCCCTGTCGTTACATCACTGCCGTGAAAACCAACAACAAAGATCCAAACAAAATGCGTCATTTCCCTTGCGTGGAGTGAAATGTCACCATATCCAAATTTATAAAACTGTTTAAACGTGGAATAGGAATACATTGGAGCTTTTAAGTAATCGTTTTAATATTTCCAAGGCCGAATACTGTTGTACAACGACATGGTACTTGTGAAGCGTCCTCACCGCACCGCTCCTAGCAAAAGGGTGCGTGATGGATGCGTTCGTGAGTGATGACTTGAGACTCGACATCCCGCTAAAACATTGCAGCGAAAATCTACAAGAAAAGTGAAGAAAATACCAAAAATCCATTCTGTGACTTCGACGAGGTATCAAACCGTTGATGATATTATGTCGATTCCAACTGTGGCCTCTCATGCCTGATGTCGGCCCTATTACTCTCTTGAACATGATATTTCTGCCGCATACTTTACTTTTGTGGATTTACATGTCCGTGTGCTCTCTCATTTATCTGACACGTATAAATACATTTCGAAATCTTGACTTGATAATGTTCAAACATTGTTTGCCATAATACTGTAACAATTTATTTTCCTCTAGTGTCCAAATATGAGTCCTAACTATGCCGCAAGGGTGTAAATGTAATTGGATGTACTTTTGGGTAATACCGTGCCTAGCAGTGACTGCTGTTGCGCGTTGCACGTGGCAAGGTCACACGTGCCGACGATAAGTGAACTCAATTAAATTTTCAACCTGACAGCCAGTTTCAAAATTTACGTGTTCCTTCTGCTTCCTAATGTGATGGTCTCAGTATGTATTGCGGTGTGTGCCACTGTAAAAATATTCTTATCCAATGATTTAATAGGTCTAAAATTAACTAATACAATTATAATAGAATGTTGTCCAGCTTTTTGCTAAGGTGCCTGTGTCGATCAATGCCAGTGAGAATTTTTGAAATGGAAAATCAAGTGCTAGTGATCTGAATTCTGCAGAAAACTGTAGATCTCGTGGCTTATGATTATGAAATAATACTGATCTAATATTCTTTACGTCCCACTAAGTACTTTTACTGTTTTCGCAGACAGCGAGGTGCCGGAATTTAGTCCCGCAGGAGATCTTTTACGTGCCGGTAAATCTACCGACACGAGGCTTACGTATTTGAGTACCTTCAAATACCACTGGACTGAGCCATGATCGAACCTACCAAGTTGGTGTAAGAAGGCCAGCGCCTCAACCGTCTGAGACACTCAGGTCGGCTTTAAAATTATGTATGTATTATGCCTCAACTTGCAGAAGGAGATGAATTCAATATTAGAACACGCGTGCTTCTGTTAAATTACAAAGTATAATCTAAAATCATCATTGACATCTATCTAGCAACACACCTTAAGAAATTCAAGATGCTAGTTACCGCTGGAGTAGGTTATCATTCTTACTGTTCATAATATCGTCGCTTCACCGGTAAAAGGTTGTAATCCACAAAGCTCTTCCTATCGATTATTCTTCTTAAGTCTAGTCACGCCTCCCAGCCACATATGGATATGCAGCCCATCAGAACAAATTTTGTTGTGTTCATTTTCCTATGCCCATGTGTAAAGGAAAATTAACCTTACTGTACAGTACTATACGAATGTATGCTTGCATTACGTATTTACGCACTCCTATTGTATAATGCATGTTAGGTTCATTTTCGGTTACTCGTCGGCATAGGAAAACGAACACAACGGACATTGTTCTGATGGGCTGCATATCCATACGTGGCTGGCAGGCGTGACCAGTCTTAAGGAGAATAATCGATAGGAACAGCTTTGTGGATTACAACCTTTTACCGGTGAAGCGACGATATACGTTCAGTGACGATATGATTTGTCCCTTAGAGGAAGGAAAGTAAAGAAAAAGTAAAGAAGTGGACGTAATCTCAACCCTTAGTTCCATGCACGACCACATTTGTCCCCAGCAATTAAACTGATACTCAGTTTTTATACTGATGAATGAATACATTTTCGATGAAACGAACACGCCATTATCACCTCGTATAGGGAGCCCATTCTCACTCGTAGAGACAGTGAATGCTTCAGTGTAAGACAGTCCGGATCCACGGCTAAATATTTAGCGTTCTGGCCTTTGGTCCAGGGGTTCCTGGGTTAGATTCCTGGCGGGGTGGAAGATGTTAACTTTAATTGGTTAATTCCGATGGCTCGAGGGCTGGTTGTGTGTGTGTGTGTCGCCTTCATCATTAGTATACATCATACGTAGGGCCCCATTCTCATAGACGCGCAAGTCGCTCGTACGATGTCAACTCGAAAGAACTGCACCTGTCATCTTCGATGGCCGCACGGCATTATTCATGTAAGACGAATATATTTCCATTTTTCATGACAAAATAACTGCTGCGACTTGTAGTAGGTTGCGGTGCAGTCGTATTGCACTGAGACCAAGTACACTAGTTTTCACTAAAATCTCGTGGCCAGAAATTTCTTTTTAGGCAAGGAAATCAGTACAACCCTCGAGGGGAGAAGGAGAGAGCGAATGGTGGGAGATCTAACATGAACCAAACATGCACAGAGGGGAAGGTACCTGCTTCCCCGCCTAGCCATACACCCCCGTGGCTCGGCCTGCAATATACGTTGGAGAGGGGAATGAAGGAACCACATGGACGTTATGTCATTTCATTGGGAGTCAAGTTCCCCTATTTCTTTGCAATTCCTTTCTGCGAAGACTGGCTTAAATGTTAGCTGTCTCGACCATGACCTTATTGTCAAATTGCATCGCGCCAGATCATTGTAAGAAAGAATGACCCTTATTTTCTTACATATACAGTATGCACCTATTCTATTCGTACGGGCTGTTTGCTTTAGTATTTCAACGCACTGCCAGAAAATAATAAACTGAAAAGGATTTCATTTACCGAACATATATTCAACAAAGCCTTCAGAAAACATATATCTACTGTATCTGTTTGCAATCATGTTAACCAAACATACAGATTCGAATAAAGAAAAGCGCGCCCATAATCTTGTATCTCTCCTATTCGTACAAGCAAATTGAACATTTGAAATAAACAAAAAATACAGGGTTACTGGAACATGTTAGTATCTAGTGGAATGTCCCCTAGCCTTTATAACTGTCTGACATCGTCGCCGCATAGAATACACTAATTTTTTGCACATATCCGGGCTGATTTTATGCCATTCCTGAAGAATCACACTTTTAAGTTCCTCCTTCGTACGAACACGTTGTCTACGTAGATTCCTCTTCAACGTAGCCCAAAGATGTTCCATGTGATTTAAATTCGGAGACTGGGGAGGTGTTCTAAGCTGATTAGGAATGTTCCAGATCAACAATGTCTTATTAATATCAGCAGTGTGTTTTGGGTCATTATCATGCTGGAACATATAAACAGGTGGCATCCCTATTTTTTCCGCACTCTGCTTCACATTTTCCCTCAGGATTGCATTATAGCCCTCCTTGTTCATTATTCCGTCAATGATATGTATGGTACCCATACCTCTGGCCGACATACAGCCCCAAAGCATTACAGACCCACCACCGTATTTTACAGTTGGGAGTGTATTCGCCACATCATTCTCCGTACCAATTTTTCTCCGTATTCTGTGGATGCCATCTGACCAAAATAGGTTTATTTTTGTCTCATCAGACCAGATAACATCATTCCAGAATTCGTTCTCCTTATTCATATGCTCCTTAGCGAATGTCAGTCTAAGCCTTCTGTTTTATCTACTTACGTATGGCCTTTTCCGAGGGATTATTCCATAGTACCCATGCAGATACAGGATCCGACGGATGGTGGAGTTGCTTATTTTCTTTCCGGTTCGTTCCTCCATGAGTTGCCTCAATATTGGTGCACTTAATTTGGAATCAGACTTTATCAACTGAACAACAAACCGTTCTTCCCTTTCACTTAGACCCTTTCTCCTGGGTTTCCTTGGCATGTTCTTAACAGTGCCTTTGTATTTACATTTCTCAACCACATATTGCGTCGTGTAATGTGTTCTATTAACCAGCTGTTCAATCTTTCGTAATGAAAATCCTTTAAGTATAGTGTTCTTAAGCTCCGTACTTAACTCTTCACTCTCACCCGTGTCCACCACAGAAACACTAGGAAGAAGACTAATGCACTTGACCAGACGCATGCCGTCACTGAGACTTCTCCGTGCAACGCAAACAAAAATTCGTCATCATCGTGTCCATGTGTACGAATACAACTGGTGCACGCATTTGTCGAAGCCGGCACATTCATATCAAATATTCTTGCCTGTATGGAAATAAGCATGGTTTTCAGTAACGAATTATCATTGACAAACTATGTTTTTACCCGTAAAGTACGTTTTACTTCAATTTTTCAATCGTAAATGTGAATATACGAGTCTTCATAAGAAACTGAAGCCTGTACGAATAACAGAGACACATACTGTAGGTCCTCTTACACTACTCTACATTAATAACTTTGCAAGCACTGTCAAAAGAAGAATTGATATACTTTCCACTAAAATATGTACGGATATCAAATTTGGACCCAAGAAATTAAGATGAGGAAGGAAACCTTGACTAAGAACTTAGCAAGTGGATTCGCGTTTCATTTAAGACCTGCTCCTTTACTGAAATATCATAACATGCATTTTCTTAATATAATTATGGAAAATAGGAGAAAAAATAAATGGGATAAAATGACGTATAAATAAGACATGTAAATGAAGAATATCCTTTGCAATACAAAACAAAGCATATATGATAGGTGAGTTGTAATAAATTAAAATAAGATATTCTCATGATATTATAGTAAACTGTCTGAAAGAAATAAAGGAAATGAAGGCGAAAAGAGCACATAAATAAAGTTAACCCCTCCCGCACACGAAAATAATTGCATTTGTATAAAGTAAAAAGTAGAGAATAAATTTAAACAATGCACTAGTTTTGCACAAAAATAATAGTATTTTAAACCCCCCCCATGGCACTACAGTCCTTGAAGGGCCTTGGCCTACCAAGCGACCGCTGCTCAGCCCGAAGACCTGCAGAATACGAGGTGTCGTGTGGTCAGCACGACGAAACCTCTCGGCCGTTATTCTTGGCTTTCTAGACCGGGTCCGCCATCTCACCGTCAGATAGCTCCTCAATTCTAATCACGTAGGCTGAGTGGACCTCGAACCAGCCCTCAGGTCCAGGTCCAGGTAAAAATCCCTGACCTGGCCTAGAATCGAACCCGGGGCTCCGGGTAAGAGGCAGACACGCTACCCCTACACCACGGCGCCGGCACAATAGTATTATAGCCATTCAAATAATTGAATGAGACTAATCAGGGGAAAACAGAAACTGAATGGTTCCCCATTACTTTCTTAATAGGAAAGGATTTTCATTTATGGGTTCTAACCTGTCTTGCCTCTAGTTGCCTTCTTTGTTTGCCCCGATTTTCTGCGAGTTTTAAGGCCCTCAGTGCCCTCTTCCTGGTATCTTCTTATTTAAAACCAAACTGTGTCTGCTAGTAAAACGGTAGAGTAAACGCACTAAAAACTTAAAACAGTCGCCGACTACTGAAGCATTTTAACGTCTGTATGCAACTCCAATTTATTAGTAGTTTGAAAACACTGAATTACAAGAGATATCCGTACTAATGTGAGACTAATCATGATCGGTATTCGAATGAATCGAGGTGCTGTCTGCTATTCCATATATTCATGAATATTTTACAGGTTCAGAAGTTATTCAAAGGTGGAAAACGTGCTAAGGAGGCCAGTCGTTTCTTTTCTTTTTACGAACTGCCATATGGCATAAAAGTATTCCTTCTTATTATTACCATGTTTTCCACCTCGATGAAGCCGTTGAATTTTAAATAAATGCTGAGTTTATTTCCCATACGGTGTATTATGATTAATATTATTGCTATTTTTATAATAATAATAATAATAATAATAATAATAATAATAATAATAATAATAATAATAATAATAATAATATAATAATATAATATAATATAATATAATATAATATAATATAATATAATATAATATAATATAATATAATATAATATAATATAATATAATATAATATAATATAATATAATAATATAATATAATAATAATATATTATTATTATTATTATTATTATTATTATTATTATTATTATTATTATTATTATCAACAAACAAATTAAAATAACCCGACATTAAATAATTATCATCATCACAGCCTCAAGATTGTTTAGAAAATCTTTCCTATGGAGTTATTGTCAGCGCTGATCAAACTCTTAAACGCCATATGTATTGGGCAGGATTATATCGTGCACATTAATTTTCTTCACAATTACAGTTAATTGAATGTTTGCCTTGATTATTAGAAGCCGACAGAGACATAATGTTTAACCATAGAAACATCTTGATCAGTTCACGAGAATATGAGGCTGGGAGTGACGTATGAGTGCGTAACGTCACAGGCTCTACTTACTGGAAGATGTACACGTGTGATGTTGCCTCCCTTACTTCCCCTTTATCTTCAGAGTTGGCCAAAATCTACGCTGAGACGCTACCTGTTATCCTTTCCACCCGGAATTCTTGCGATCACGAGCGTACAAGTATTTATTCCATTACACGTGAAATGGTCGTTTCGTAAACTAGCGTGTGGAAACTACTCTACCAACAGATATATGCCCATTTCACCCAAGATGAATCCACGTATTGTGCTCGTATGGCTTCACGTGGAAGGTCCAATGGTTTCAATTCAATGTATACCTCAACCAGACATCCTAAACGTTATGCTACTTGCAGACAACTTCCCACTGGATCGCAATGGTATTTGCACTAGCAGAAATAGCCATTTGTATGCTGAGAAAGTTATGGACATATCGTCGATTCGCTTCCGGTGTTAGTATTCGACTTAACACAACAACTGCATTTACACACAACATACTACACACGAAGGATGGATGGTGCTCGAGATCTTCAGCTTCAGGTGGTCCTTAATCCGGCGATCGCAGGTGACGACTGTCGCCATTCGTTACTACTCGGATTCATCCTTGCTTTAATCTGTTCGATGTTCGGCTCAGTGGCAAACTTGTAAGAATGCTGCCTTTTGGTCCGAGGGTTCCCGAATTCGATTCCCGGCCAGGTCGAGGATTTTAAACTTCATTGGTTAATTCCTCTGGACTGAGCCCCATCTTCTCAGACGCACAGGTCACGCATTGGCGTCAAATTGAAAGGCGTTTACTAGGCATCTTCTGAGGTCATACATTATTATTATTATTATTATTATTATTATTATTATTATTTTTATTATTATTATTATTATTATTATTATTATTATTATTATTATTATTATTATTAAGCCTCCGTGTCTCAGGCGGCAGCGTGTCGGCCTCCCAACGCTGGGTTCCGTGGTTCAAATCCCAGTCATCCCATGTGAGGTTTGTGCTGGACAAAGTGGAGGTGGGACAGCTTTTTCTCCGGGTAGTTCGGTTTTCCCTGTCATCTTTCATTCCAACCACACTCTCCACTATCATTTCATTTCATCTGTCAGTCATTAATCATTGCCCCAGGGGAGTGCGACAGGTTTCGGCAGCCGGCACAATTCTATCCATGACCCGGTCATTGACTGGAAAGCAGGTTGTAGGTGTTTATTATTATTATTATTATTATTATTATTATTATTATTATTATTATTATTATTATTATCATACCTATTCGAGATGTAAGCCATCATAACCAAACAGAGATCCTACATTATTAAATTTCGTCGATCGCTGCACATTCTCAATCAATCAATCAATCAATCAATCAATCAATCAATCAATCAATCAATCAATCAATCAATCAATCAATCAATCAATCAATCAATCATTACTGACCCGCATTTAGGGCAGTCACCCAGGTGTCAGATTCCCTATCTCACAATTCATTAGGGTGAAACCGGGTGGAACGGGGAGGAGGTTGTTGTGCCCCTGTTTATTAATCTACTAATGAACTGCTGACCTGAGCAGGGAACGGATCCTAGAGAATGCCGAACTCAATCTTCAGTGAAAAGTCTGGAGACCATCTCCCTTTTCGACGACGGCCTTGAGGTTTGGAAAACCTGTATATAGAACTTTCTTTGAACTTTTTATGCATAACAGTAGTCTATATCGGATAACAATGTAATATATATTTAACAACTAGCGAATGTACCCGTGCTTCGCTACGGTATTCTACATTGTATTCGGTTATCGAAGTAAATAGTGTACATGCAGTAAATAAGATTGTTTTAAAATTGCATGTCTCTTAGCGTTATCCGAGAAAGAGCATGGGGAGTTCCCCGTACGTTGTTTCCAATGTAAAGTGTTTGTTACGGATTTGTGATATAGCGGCAGACTCACTTGCCTACTGCCATTCACAATCGAGTTGGGATGATTACGTAATAATTGCAGGCCCCATTGCCTACTACGCGGACAAAATCGATTTGGGGAGTTTTCGTTAATATGGCAGCCCCCTTCCTACTTCCAGACAGATTTCAGTTGAGGAGTTTTTATTATAATGGCAGGCAATTACCCTACTATCACTCGAAATTGAGTTGTGCAGTTATCATTATAATGCCAGGCCCATTTTCCTACTGCCAGCCAGCTTACTGCCAGTCACACCAAGTTGGTGAGTTTCCATCAAAATAGCAGGCCACTATGCCTAATGCCAGTCACATTTTAGATGAGGACATTTCTTTATAATGATAGGCACCCTTGCCTACTGCCAAACACAATCGGGTAGGGGAGTTTTAAACAAAACTGCATGCTCACTTGCCTTCTGCAAGTCAAATCGAGAAGGGAACTATTCATTATAATTGTAGGCTTTCCTTACTAATGACAGTTACACAGGAGTTGGAGAAGGAACCCTTTCCTACTGCCAGTCAAAGTCGGTGTGGGGAGTACTTATTACAATAGCAGACCCACCCTTTCTCGATCGCTAAAAATCGACATCAGTAAATATATATAGATCGACATACGAAAGTATATGCGTATTTACAATATTGAAGACCTTCATTTACAGATTAACTGCTACTAAACGTACGTCATATCGACACAGGATTATACCATAAGACACGCCGGATTTAGTGGCCTAAATGGCTGGTCCTATGATATGTCATCTATTCTTGGGTCAGATTGAATTAGAAACGTGGAACAGGGTAAAGGTTTTGTAAGATTATCTCACATTACATTACTTTTCGGATACATACATAGCATTTGGCTCACATATGGCTACTGGGTGGGCCAATTTTCGTGAAGAGTTTAATGATTCTGTATTTCATATAAGTAATTGAAAGTATGAATTATGCATGTGAAAATTCCAAATTGACTTAACATCGATTAAAGAGAAAAATCAAACGTAAAAGGGATACAGATACGGCAAAAAGTCATAAGACACGGTTGTAGATCATTCCAAATTGAACGGAGATTGTGCAATCCGTTATAGGATAGGAATTTCCGAAGGTCTGCACCATCATTAAAATTGCCTGCGTATTTCGATATTCTTCGGGGATTCAAAGTGAAAAATTTAATGATCTAGGAAGTTTTCCGTTCGTTACAGGCTTAAACGTATAATTTTGTCAAATTTCAATTATCTTCTTTTTCTTCTGGCAGATTATGGCGTAATTTGGATTTTGGGCGAGGCGGGTAAAAATTAGTACTTTCAGGAAACTAAACCAAAAATTATGGAGATGGTCATTATTACCCCTTAAACGGAAAGCTGTACGAAAATTTCGCCAAAATAGTCAGTGTAGAGGCACACAGTCGTTACGATTTGATTTATATAGATAAGGAATCTGCTCCATGTAAAACACCTTTTGGGCTATGTCCGCTGGACTTAACCTGCAAAAGTGACCATTCATGATATCTCCCTTAGTAATCCTCCTGACGAAAGAATGCACATGAAAAAAAGGTTTAGAGGTGGAATTCCATCACGTTTGGTCGATTTCCAGTCAGGTTGGTCTTGTTCTGTATATGTTCTGGAAGAGTAAAATCACCATTTCGGTTCCCTATAAACCGCCAGTCCATTCCGGAACATGAAATGTTATTTACGTTTAAAACCTACCTTTGGACAGGTGGATGCTAAATATGAATTTTGCTTCGAATGTCTTCAGTAGTTTTCAAATTGTAAAGAGTACGCTTTACACGCACCCGCTCGGGAGTTAAGTCCGATGGGACTTGTACAGAAAAACGGTCCGTTAATGATATCTCCCTTATTAATCCTCGTATCGAAATGATGCACATGAGAAAAAAGGTTTAGAAATTATTATCTACCAAGGTAGGTAGATTTCCATTAAGTTTGGTTGTGTATATTTTGTGGAAGTGCAAAATCACTGTTTCGGTTTCGTATAAACCCCCAGTCAGTTCAGGGATTTAGAAACAATATTTGCCCAAAACCTATCAAGGACAGGTGTATTCTAAATATGAGTCTTGGTGGAAATACATCCAGTAGTTTGTAGCACTCGCGTACATACGGCGTAATTAAGGAAGAAATAATACAGTTAAGAAAGTTGAAAGTAATAGAAAATGGATTATAACTGCGGACAGCCGGATAACGACAAATATGTAAATGCCAAGTGAATGTATTGGAAAATCAAATGCCCCTCAATAAATTATGCTAGTGTGAGTAATGGATATAATAAAGCGGTAACAGAGGAGAAATTTAGGTCAGTGATTCTTAGGTAAACAAATAATAAGAAGATGACTAATGGTGTTATTACTTAATCTATTCGAGGGCGGTTATAATATCCAACGATATTCCGCCAATATCCCGCAGATAGGCCGATTGACGCCTCTCTTGCCTTCTACCCAAGGAACAACCACGAATTTAAAAGCATGATGAGGAAAATGGCAATACGTTACTTCCCTGCTGGCATGCAGTCAGAGACGTTGCCATGGTAACCTGTAGTTTCGTTGTCTGTCTGTCGGTCACTCAATGCAGAGCATGATACCAGCGGAAAATTGTAAATTTCTCCGTCATGTGAAGAGTAAGGTAAATTATGAACATAACGAAAGTTGTTTATAATGAAGAGACGTTTCACGTACGGTAAACGAAGTTTACAGAAAATCAATAGTATAAGAGAAAATGGAGGAAACCCATTCTGGTTTTCCTATAAACCACCCGTCTATTCGACGATTGTAAAATAATATGTATATAGAAACCTTCCCCGAGATGAGTATTCTCTAAATATGAAGTTTGGTTGAGATCTATCCAGCCGTTTCGAAGTGATGGTGGAAAAACCATTCAGGTTTTCCTATAAACCCCCGTCTATTGAAAGATTTTAAAATGATATGCATATCGAAACCTTCCCCGGGATGAGTATACTCTAAATGTGAAGTTTGGTTGAGATCTATCCAGCCGTTTCGAAGTGATGGTGGAAAAACCATTCTGGTTTTCCTATAAACCCCCGGTCTATTCAAAGATTTTAAAATAATATGCATATCGAAACCTTCCCCGAGATGAGTATACTCTAGATATGAAGTTTAGTTGAGATCTATCCAGCCGTTTCAACGTGGTGGTGGAAAAACCATTCTGGTTTTCCTATAAACCCCCCGAGTATTGAAAGATTTTAAAATGATATGCATATCGAAACCATCCCCGGGATGAGTTTACTCTAAATATGAAGTTTGGTTGAGATCTATCCAGCCGTTTCGACGTGATGGTTGAACAGACAAACAGACAGACAAACAGACAAACAGACAAACAGACAAACAGACAAACACGAAACGTAAAAACCACCGATTCGGTCTTGAGTTGACCTAAAACGGATAAATATCTGAAAAATTGGCAAAACAAAAGAAATTACAGACAGCGGACCCCCTACAATTTTATTTATATAGATTTAGAGAGCGTAAAAAGGGGAAGCTCGTGGACGACCATAATTTTATATAATTTCTCTACAAACTGCCAGGCGGTCTAAGGGTTGTGGGCCTGTCTCACACTCGGAGGCCCCGGGTTCAATTGCTGGCCAACTCCGGGATTTTTATCTGGGTGTGAGGGCTGAAACGAGATCCATTCAGTTTGCGTGAGAACACTGAGGAGCTATCTGACAGTGCGTTGGCAGCCTCGTTTAGAATTCCTAGAAAAAAACGGCTCTGAGTATTCGTTATGTTGGCGACATGTCACCTCGTAATCCGCTAGCCTTCGAGCTGAGCAGCGGTCGCTTGGTAGACCAAGGCCTGTCAAGGCTATACCTATAGTAGTTTGGTATGGTTTCCACTGAAATCATCGTCACTAAGCTTCATTTTATGATTCCCATACCTTAGTATACATATACAGTACTTGAAATTAATTTATAATTAATTAATACAATGAATGTCCTCCCCTGTGATGTAGTGGTTAGTGTGATTAGCTGCCACCCCAGGATGTCGGAGTTCGATTCACCGCTCTGCCACGAAATTTCAAAATTGGTACGTGGACTGGAACCTGTTCCACTCACGCTCGGGAAGACAACTAAGTACACGGGGTGTTCGATTCCCACATCAGCACTTCTCGAAGTGGTTTTCCGTCGTTTCGCACTTCTCCAGGCAAATTCTGGGATGGTACGTAACTTAAGGCCACGGCCATTTCCTTCCCTCTTCCTTGCCTATCCCTTCCAATCTTCCCATCCCCTCAGCATAGCAGGAGAGGCCAACTGGGGAGGTACTAGTCCTCTACCCCAGTTTCATCCTCAACCAAATGACCAACGCTCCTGGACACTGTATCCTAACACGGTGGAGTGGGAGATCCTTCTCTCTCAGTCCGGGTAATGTCCCCATCCTAGAGGCTAAAATAATTAAATAAAAATAAATACCATGAAATAATAATAATAATAATAATAATAATAATAATAATAATAATAATAATAATAATATTAATAATAATAATAATAATAATAATAATAATAATAATAATAGAGCCTCCGTGGCTCAGACGGCAGCGCGTCGGCCTCTCATCGCTGGATACCGTGGTTCAAATGCCGGTCACTCCATGTGAGATTTGTGCTGGACAAAGCGGAGGCGGGACAGGTTTTTCTCCGGGTACTCCGGTTTTCCCTGTCATCTTTCATTCCAGCAACACTCTCCATTATCATTTCATAGCATTTATCACTCATTAATAAATCACCTTGGGAGTGGCGACCCCATTCTAATAACAGCCTATATAAGTTTCATTCATTACATCCCTGACCCGGTCAATGACTGGAAAACAGGTTGTAGGTTTTCCTTTTCAATAATAATAATAATAATAATAATAATAATAATAATAATAATAATAATAATAATAATAATAATAATAATAATAATAATAATAATAATAATACCGGAGGTACACCTAATCAGTACAATCAAACTGAGCACCTTTTAGAAGACCATCTGTTACATGAACAGTGAACCCATATATCAGATGTTTCAAACTTTATCTTCTGACGTCTGTACTCTCGACGTATGTGCCCCTCTGGTGAGAGGATGGACAATTCATTTTCAAGATAATTTTGTATTTATCAGTTTGCTAAACTGAAGCATTTAAAGATTGTTTTTTGTGTTGTTATGTTACTAGCACTGCTATCCCTTCCTCCTTCAGGAAAATTTTCCACGAACAAACATATTGAATATACACTATATTAAATTAGGCAATCAAAATTGACGGCCCAGAGAGTTCTGGAACCTTCCTCACCACTATAAAAGCTGGGACTTTCTGGGCCATGTTGTCTTTTCCATCGCTCCAATCAAGAGGTTTACAGAGCGTAAGTAACAGAGGCAGGGGGCAAGCCTTGCCCGTCATCGGAAGGCCCACCAGCTCAAGGTAATGACAGACATCTTTTAATAATGTGATAGTCATAGAAAACTGACTTGAGGGAAAGGTTTCAAAATTCTTTCCTAATGTAAACTTGTCTTCTTTTCAATGTACATTTTCCAGTAAGTGTAACGACTTTATTCTAAATTAGGGAATGAAAAGTGTTAACCCTCTTTTAGTTCCCATTCAACTACCTATTGGCGTGACTATGATTTCGTAAAATGTAAACCTTATCTCTTCTTTTGGAACTTAACTTTTCTCCATATAGTCACCTCTGTAGTATAGGTTTAGCCTCTGTAACTTTGGGTCATACGCCACATAGGGTTTTAATTATTTCTTAGTATATTTTCAAAGGATTGCAAGTGTTCGCCTCCTAGCATTTTGATTTATGGCTAATAGCGTAAACCTTTTCTTTTTCACTAAGGCCATGTAGAATGGGCACTTATTGCCTCTGTTAAAGTTTAACTACCCTTATTTAAATATAACTTAGACTGTCAAGAGCGAAAGACAGTGGAACCCGTTTGTATTTGATCTAATGTAAAATGTATATTGTACCTTGGAGAGGTATTGTAATAAGTTTGGAGAGTAGTCTCCTAGGAGATTTATTGGAGCTCTTTTGAACATTTCGTACGTTGGAGCTTCAATCTCATTCTATAAATTACTGTGTACCTGATTGTTTTAGGGTTTGTCAAGTCATAATTGTTACTAGATCAGACGGGCTCAACTTTGCCTATCCAACTGTCTTTTTGGTGTTGTTCATCTAGTTTGAATTCAGAAAAAAAAACAAGAGAAGAAATAACATTTCTAATTTTTAGAGTTTTAAATTACGATTTGAGCTTTCCTCTGTCCACCCATTCAGACCCGCACATTCTTACCCCTCCGTGATCCACGGAAACTCTATAACAAATGGTAGCACAGCGTGGTTGAATGGGTCTGGATAAAGCGCCATTTGAAGGCTGTTCATAGAATTTGATATCGAAGTCGATTTTTTTTCAGTTTCCGGAATTTTCCAAATTTTGTCAGATTCTCCCTCAATATGTCCGATGCTAGAGAAGTCGTTGCACCGAGGTATCTGAGCAAGGAAAAACTAATTTACGAACTTTTAATTAAAAAGTTCCAGTCTGGTGGCACGGTTGTAACAGACGCAGCTAAACTTAAAGAATCTGTAGATTTTCCCATCTGTGTTCCAGTGTATGGAGAGAAGGAAATTGATGAAGTCTCTGTCCACCATCACTGCCAATATTACTGACCTTGCATCTGTTCCAAGCTTTTTTGAAGTACGTCAACCCTCTGTAAATTAACTACAGCGTGTTCAAGATAGATTACTTCATTTCTGTAATAGGTCTAGGGAACTACTGTCTCTGAAACTCAAGTAAGATCAGGCTAGTATGGCTAACACTCTAGTGGTACACATTTCGGATTTGTCAAATAAGGTCAATCAATTGTGGTCTGGAGCCGCTAGTGCTAAGGGTGACTGTCTTCCACCAGTAACTGTCCAAACTGAAGAGGACCCTAGTAAGTCTTCGGAGAGTAGAGAATCCGCTGACCCAAAACAAACATCTGAGCCGTCTGATCAAGTTAAACATCCACCACAACTTCCATCCTTCATCGCCAATAATGCAGCATTCGATTCCCCTCAACCTCCAGCGCCGTCTACAATAATATCACGAGGTTTCAGTAGGTTGCCTCACCCCTTAGCCATTTTGCTTAAGGGTATTTATAAATTTTCAGTAAACTCTACTAATGAGGTAATTAAAGTTCTAGGGTTTCTTGTGGAATTTCAGGATCATGCATTAGTTTTTTTTCTCTCACATTCTCAGATTTCACACATTATTTACCCACAATTTGTTGGTGTCTTCTGACAAGATTGTAAAGGCAATAGGAGATAGAAGCTCTATAGGAGTATTCCATACACATCTATTAGCTAATTTAATTCCTGCAAGAGCAATGTCATCGCTAACATAAAAGTTTTACTTCCGAGTTCAAAGGCTAGACAAGAATCTAGAAGATTTTATTCAAGACATCAAGCTTTATACAAGGCTGTTCGCCCTTCATTACTCAGAAGTTCAGTATGTACAGACCATTTTCGAAGGAGTTTCTCCATCCTACAGGTCTTATCAGTTTTTCACTTCTCGACCTCAAACATTTTCTGAACTGGAGACTATGGCAGTGTCTGCTGAGGGAGCTAGGTATTCAGACACCTTACGTGTCGATAGGGAGCCTCCACAGTCATTTAATAGTTCTCGGCCACCACCCCGCCGAACCTTCTCTCCCCGCAAGTGTTATGCGTGCTGATCGGCAGACCACCTTCGAAATAAGTGTGCTTTTGTAAAACCGAATGCAACTAGGAATGGAGCAGGGCCATTCCAGGGATGTTTTATGTGTGGATCCTTTTCACATCCTGCCCAAAACTGTGCTTCACCTAACAGCCTACCTTCCTGCTCTACTTCTGATGCTGCCTCCACTAACTTAGGCGACAGGAAGTGACCAGCGCGCCCATCTAAGTAACCAATTTCAGCTTCTCGAGGCTCAGCCTGGGTCACGTCGGGCACCGAACACTCTGAGGAGGAAGGACCCTGTAATATATCTTCGAATGGTCCGAAGGAATGTCTCAAATCGCCTCTGAGACCTCAGGATGTGTGCCCTTCCTCAAAATTGAGATACATAATGAACCGTTCACGGCTCTGTTAGACTCTGTTAGGATTGGTATTCCAAGTGAAGGTTTGTTGTAAATTTCCTGATTACTGTTTTTCTTCGGTTAAATGTTTTCCGGCGAATTCTTCATCCTTAGAAATTTAAGGAATTATTCATGCTAAAGTGCGGATTTCGAAATTTACTTGTAAATTTAAGTTGTTTTTTGCCAAACAGTTGTCATGCCCTGTAATACTAGGGGCAGATTCCATGTCGTATTATGGTTTAATACTTGATCTTCAAAGAAAGTCCTGCGCATTCAAATTTGAAAATAATGTCCAAATTCCCCTTCTAAAATGTAACTCTGCTTCATCTTCGTCAATTTCGCCTACCTAGAGTGAGATGCCGTTAGACCTTAGACATCTACATTTTTTACAAGTTGCTTTACGTCGCACCGATACAGTTAGGTCTTATGGCGACGATGGGAGTTGAAGGGGCTAGGAGGGGGAAGGAAGTGGCCGTGGCTTTAAGTAAGGTACACGCCCTGTATTTTCCTGGTGTGAACATGGGAAACCACGGAAAGCTATCCGCAGGACTACCCATAGTGGGTTTCGAACACACTGTCTCCAGAATACCGCAAACTGGCCGCACTTAAGCGACGGCAGCTATCGAGCTGGGTAGACATCTACATGAGGACGAGGCTCATAGTGTTCGTAAGTTATGTCAGTCATTTCCGGAAACCCTCGATGTTACTGACGTAATCGAACATAAGATCGAGGTGATGGATTCGCTCCCTGTAATGTTTCCTCTTTATACGCTATCTCCAGCTAAAATGAAGGCTCTTACTGAGATTATTGATCAAATGTTGAAGGATAGCTTTATTCGACCTTCAAAGTTGGCATATTCTTCGCCCATATTCCTTGTACCGAAATATCAAGGCGTCTTCAGGCCAGTTATTGATTACAAGGGGTTAAACCATACGGTTGTATTGCAATCAGTACACCTTCACGATTTGCAAACATGTTTCTCTTGGTTTCGAAAGAAGAAGTTCTTCACCATCCTAGATTTTAACCAAACGCATAACCAGATCCCTCTTGCGGAAGAATCGAAATATCTGACTGCTTTCGCTACCGACTTGAATTTGTACGAATAAAACCGCTTACCCTTCGGACTCCCCACGGGCGCAACTCTCCTTACTAGACTGCTCGATAAGATCTTCTCTGACTCAAATTCGAATACCTGTACCATTATCTAAATGATGTCGTGATTTTCTCTGGAACCTTTGAAGAATACTTATCTCATTTTAAGGAAGTCTTAAATCGCCTTCAAAGGCCTGATTGACAGTAAAGTAATCTAAAGTAGCTGTTACTATGTCTTCTATGTTCTTCTTTCGCCATATTGTGTCACCCTATGGAGTTCAATCGACCATTCCAGAACGCAGGCAATTCGTGACTTTAAGCCTCCGAAAGATGTTAAAGGAATCGCTAGATTCACTGGCATGGTAAATTTCATCAGAAAATTCATTCCCAAATTCGCTGATAGGGCGGCACCCCTAAACCTCATTCGTAGGAAAGGCATCAAGTTTCAATGGGGGCCATCGCAGCAAGCTGCGTTTGAACACTTGAAGTTAGCTCTCTGTAGCGCCCCAGGCATTGCTATGCCTGATTTCTCGAAGAAGTTTATCATTCAGACAGACGTCTCATCATCTGCTGTCCTTCTCCAACAAACTGAACTCGGAAGGCGGCCAATTGCCTCTGCGTCTAGGCCCTTATTGAATCAAGAAGCCAAGTACTTAATTTATGGGTTACAACGACTGGCTGCTCTGTTTTCCCTGCAAACATTCCGCCTGTATCTCGAAGATGTCAAGTTCGAATTAGAAACCGACAATCAGGCTCTAAGGTTGGATTTGGCTAGACACAGGACGTATTGCCCGTTGGGCTATCCGAATTTCGGCGCTTCAATTTGACGTGCGACACATTCGGGGATCAGATAATGTGGTAGCAGGTGGACTAAACCCTATGTTTTCTAGCTATATTGATTCCATTGAGCCGGAGAAAAGTTATTCTCCTTCTATTTACATACATCCATGTGTTAGTGCCATTTTGACTGATGCCGCCAATGGTATTCCGTGACATTGAAAAAGATCAACTGGAAGATCCAGTGCTGGTTCCTATTATAGAAACCATTTTTTCTGGGAAACATGTTGTCCCTTATGATCTGAGGAATGGTGTTCTGTGTTGCCCTTCGAGGCATGATGAAAAGGTGAAAGTTGTAGCCCCAGCTGTTCTTAAGCCTACGATCTTCAAGTACTATAATGAGACCCCATTAGCAGGACACTTAGGTATCTTCAAAACTAGAGAAAATCATAGAGAAATATTCATCTGGAAGTGTATGGACGGCGAAATTATGAAAATGGTTAAAACTTGTAAATCTTGCATCATTAGTATGCCCAAGTTGTCCACTAAGCTTGGGCTGTTGTCATCCCATCAAGCGTCTCGCCCTATAGAGCGATTATACATACAAAACTTCGGACCCTTCCCTCAATCTAAGGGGAACGGGAACAAATTCATCCTTGGGAGTGTAGATGGTTTCAGAAGGTTTCCGTGGCTATTTACGACTAAGCTGACCACAGCTCAGTCAACAATTTATTTTCTTATTACTATTTTTGCTTCTTTTGGTACTTGCCAACCCATAGCCTCTGATAATGCCAAAGCATTCACATCTAATTTATTCTGCAAATTCCTTTTTGATCTATCCATCTCACATGTAACAACTTCAGCTTATTAACCACAACCATTTCTTACTGAGCGTGTTAACCGTAATCTTCGATCTGCTTTGATCCTTTTCATCATGAATACCATTCTAGGTGGGATACTTCACTGCATTGGTTACCTTATGCATTCAACACAGCGGTTCACGAGTCCCAGAAGTTTTCACCTGCATCTCATATTTTTAAGTTCGTTCCTAACGCTCCGTTGTCTAATCTATGGTCAATCAGTGATATTTTTCCAGAAACAATAGACTCCGATAATAACAGGGATCTGTGGAGAAAAGCCAAAAGTAACCTTAAAGCTCCTCATGAGAAAGTGAAAGGGAGATATGATCGTCTGCGGAGACCACCAATTTAATTGTTGGAGATCAAGCAATTGCAAAATATTTCGTTCCTGCAGGCAGATTTCATGGATCATGCATTATTCTGGATTTTTTACGCCTGTTACCCTCTTGGTGAGTAACCCCTACACGGAGAGGGTTTTTAGCGTTCATATGTACCAAGTAAAACCAGTATAAATCTAGGTTCACTACTGGCCACCAAGTGATGGCATTTGCTAATTTGCATTTTCTTATCAGCTTAGAATCTTAAGTTTGAAAGTGGAGGCCTTCTGCCCCTGTCAACAGTGAAAAGTTCTAATGTAATTTTTTATACTTTTCCATCTCTTGTAAAATCCTGCCGTTCAGAGTATTCTTTCTCCTACTGTCTGTCATTACCTTGCCCTTGCCTCCAAACCTGAGCCTGGATTCCACGCACTCGTCTCGATGACGCCTGCACGAACTGCACCGTCAACCAAAAACCAAACGCAGTCTCCATAAAATCAGTTACTGTTGCCCAGGAATTAATTGTTGCAGAACCCTGATGTTATCTGAGGTTGTGTCATAACAACTGGCGAGAGGTGCTGGCGCGGGTTAAGGGCCCACATCGTTCAGGCCTAGTCTCCTTCACTTCGGCAATCTTTGGCACCATCATTAGTGGCAATGACTGGGATGTGGTTCCATAACCGCTCACTTCATCATGGGACAGAACTTCAATATTTTGTCCGTAGCGACGATCAACATGGCTACCCCTCTCAAGGTAGCGGGAGAGACGTATCTGAGGGTATTTGGGGTGTCAGGAAGGCCCAACCCTGGCATCGGCAGTGGCGGCCGATCTTGCCGTCAACTCTGGACGTAACTGACCGGACTGACCGGATAGTTATTAAATTAGCCAATCAAAATTGAGGGTGTGTACAGGGCTTCGACGCAGAGAGTTCTGGAACCTTCCTCTCCGCTATAAAAGCTGGTACCATCTGGGCCATGTTGTCTTTTCCATCGCTCCAGTCAAGAGCTTTAGAGTGCGTACGTAACGGAGGCAGGGGGAAAGCCTTGCCCGTCATCGGAAGGTCCACCAGCTCCAGGCAATGGCAGACGTCATTTAATCATGTGATAACCTCTAAAAGCTGACTTGAAGGGCAGATTTTAAAATTACTTCCCAATGTAAATCTATCTTCTTTTGAAAGTAAATTTTCCGGTAAATCTCAGGACTTTATCCTATATATACACACACATACATACATACATACATGCATGATCATTATAGACTATTATGCCTTTCAGCGTTCAGTCTGCAGGCCTCTATGAATTTACTAAACGTCGCCACAATCCTTGATTTGCAACTAGTGTTGTGGCCTCAATTAGTCCTGTACCTCTTATCTCTAAATCGTTAAAAACCGAGTCTAACCATCGTCGTCTTGGTCTACCTCTACTTACCCTCCATAACAGAGTACATTATTCTCCTAGGTAACCTATCCTCCTCCATTCGCCTCACATGACCCCACCACCGAAGCCGGTTTATGCGTACAGCTTCATCCATCGAGTTCATTCCTAAATTAGCCTTTATCTCCTCATTCCGAGTACCCTTCTGCCATTGTCCTCACCTGCTTGTACCAGCAATCATTCTTGCTACTTACAGGTATGTTACTTCTAACATATGAATAAGATACCCTGAGTCAACCCAGCTTTCGCTCCCGTAAAGCAAAGTTGGTCTGGAAACAGACCGATGTAAAGATAGTTTCGCCTGGGAGCTGACTTTCTTCTTACAGAACACTGTTGATCGCAATTTCGAGTTCACTGCATTAGCTTTACGACACCTTGATTCAATCTCACTTACTATTTTACCATCCTGGGAGAACACACAACCTAAATACTTGAAATTATCGACCTGTTCTAGCTTTTTATCACAATCTGACATTCAATTCTGTTGAATTTCTTACCTACTGACATCAATTTAGTCTTCGAGACGCTAATTTTCATACCATACTCATTGAATCGATTTTCAAGTTCCAAGATATTAGACTGCAGGCTTTCAGCACAATCTGCCATTAAAACCAAGTCGGCAGCATAGGCCAAACTGCTCACTACATTTCCACCTAACTGAATCCCTCACTGTCATTTTCAACCTTTCAACAGATAATGCATGTAAACTACGAACAGCAAAGGTGAAAGATTGCAGCCTCGTCTAACCCCTGTAAGTACACTGAGCCAAGAACTCATTCTTCCATCAATTCTCACTGAAGCCCAATTGGCACATAAATGCCTTTGATTGATTTAGTAATCTATCTTTAACTCCACAGTCCGCCAGTATGGCGAACATCTTCTCCCTCAGTTTTCTCTCATATCCCTTCTCTAGTTCTATGAAACATAAACATAACTGCCTATTCCTCCCGTAGCATTTTTCAATTACATGGCGCATACTTAAAATCTGATCCTGACAGCCTCTCTGAGTCTGAAACCACACTGGTTTTCATCCAACTTCCTCCCAACGACTGATCGCACCCTCCCTTCCAAGATGCCAGTGAATACTTTGCCTGGTATACTAATCAATGACATACCTCGATAGTTGTTGCAATCCTTCCTGTTCCCTTGCTTATAGATAGGTGCTTTACTGCTTTTGTCCAATCCGAAGGTACCTTACCAACATTCCATGCGCATTTTACGACTCTATGAAGCCATTCCATCCCTGCTTTCCCACTATACTTCACCATTTCAAGTCTAATTTACTCTATTCCTGCTTCTTTATGACAGTGGAGTTTATTTACCATCCTTTCTACTTCCTCAAGCGTAATTACACCAATGTAATTTTACTCCTGCCCATGAGCTTGGCTGTTCGCAACACCATCAGGATGATGTACATTTACATTGAGAAGATCTTCAAAATAATACCTCCACCTCTCCAGTGATTCCATGGGATCTATTATGAGTTCACCTGAATTACTCAAAACACTGTTCATTTCCTTTCCCCCCCCCCCGTCCTAAGATTCTTTATTACTGTCCAGAAAGGTTTCCCTGCTGCTTGACCTAGCCTTTCCAGGTTATTACCAAAATCTTCCCATGACTTCTTTTTGGATTCAACAACTATTTGTTTCGCTCTGTTTCTTTCATCTACGTACCAATCCCTGTATGCCTTGGCCCTTGTTTGGAGCCATTTCTGATAAGCCTTCTTTTTACATTTACAGGCTGCCCTCACTTCATCATTCCACCAAGATGTTCGCCTTTTCCCATCTTTACACACAGTTGTTCCTAGGCATTCCCTTGCTGGTTCTATTACAGCATCCCTGTATGCCACCCATTCACTTTCTATATCCTGAACCTGCTTACTGCCTACTGTTCGAAACTTCTCACTAATCATAACCATGTACTTCTGTCTAATTTCCTCGTCCTGGGGACTTTGTACACTTCTTCGTTTGCAGACAGATTTCACTTTCTCTACCTTAGGCCTAGAGATACTTAGTTCACTACAGATCAGACAGTCGTCTGTATCATCGAAAAATCCCCGGAAAACTCGTACATTCCTAACAGATTTCTTGAATTCGAAGTCAGTTAAGATATATTCGATTATGGATCTGGTACCCCTAGCCTCCCATATGTAGCGGTGAATAGCCTTATGCTTGATGAATGTATTCGTAACTGCTAAACCCATACTAGCAATGAAGTCCAGCAAACGCTTCCCATTCCCATTAGCTTCCATATCTTCCCCACATTTACCAATAACCCTTTCGTATCCTTCAGTTCTATTCTCAAATCTCGCATTGAAATCGCCCATTAGCACTATTCTATCCTTGCTGTTGACCCTGACCACGATGTCACTCAATGCTTCATAAAACATGTCAACTTCATCATAATCTGCACCTTCACATGGTGAATACACGGGGACAATTCTAGTCCCAATTCCTCCAACTGACAAATCTATCCATATCATTCCCTCATTTACGTGCCTAACAGAAACTATGTTGCGTGCAATGGTATTCCTGATAAAAAGCCCTACCTCAGACTCTGCCCTTCCCTTTCTAACACCCGTCAAGTACACTTTATAATCTCCTATCTCTTCCTTGTTATCTCCCCTTACCCGAATATCACTTACTCCTAGCACATCCAGATCCATCCTCTTTGCTGACTCAGCCAGTTCTACTTTCTTTCTTGCATAAGCCCCATTAATATTGATAGCTCCCCATCGAATTCCATTTCGTTCGCCAAGTTGTTTCCAAGGAGTCCCTCGCCTGTCAAATGGGAGTGGGACTCCGTTACTCCCATAGGTCTGAGGACTCCTTAAAATGTTCTCAGCTCGGTAAAATTCATGAAGCAGGATGCTACCCTACTTACACATAGTCCAAGTGAGGATCTCTCCTCTAACGGGTTATGGACCACCAGTTCCTAGCCGCCTGAGGACAAGGAGGACCATGACTCAGAATATGTCTGAGATGCCCACTCCCATTTCATAGCAACTTGTATCCAGACTCTCAGGACCACTTACTAGGCCACTCAGCCGTTGCCCATGGTTCACGAACTAGGACGTGACTAACGTTACCCACACCATGAACCATCAGAAAAAAAATCAAGGAAAGAAATAAAGTTTCTAATTTTATAGTTTTAAATTAAGATTTGATCTTTTCTCTGACCATCCATTCACACCCGCACATTCTTACACCTCTGTGCTCCTCGGAAGCTCCGTAATAATAATAATATTTTTTTAATTTTTATTTATTTATAACTTATCTAAAATACATTTGCAAATATGCAGTAGGATATTATACATTATCTTTGCAATTATTTACACCCGCAAAGCACTTGATGTGCTTATCTGCCTGTGTAGTTGTTTCACATTTATATACAATGTTGCAATCCTTACTGTTTACAACATTAATAAGGTATGTATATTTACATTAGCATTGTAATTTTGTCCTGTGGTGTGAGTTTTTCTTAATCCCTGAATGTATCACTCAAAATAGATAAGTCTTTGGTACATTTTTCATTCATGAACAAATATTTAAACTGTAAATTTATTATCTATGATCCATAGTTTCACATGTTTTTTTAGTTGATATTTGGTTTTCAAGTGTGTCAATTCTGAGGACAACTTGTTCAAAAATTTAGGAACTGCAACTTGCAGTGTTCTGGATCCATATTTGTTGTAGTACCTCATGACCTGAAAATAACTTATATGCCTCAGTCTTGTTCCATGTGTATGTTCATTAAAAATTCTATATTGTGGCTTCCAGTAATTTTCTTTAATTATGTTGTACATATATAGTTGTTTAACTCTCAAGAACCTTTCCTTCTGGTACATCCCTGTTAACATATCCTCACTTAAGCTAAATATTCCTCTGTTTTCATACCAAAAGAATGCTTTGACAATGCGATTTTGTAACATTTGTACCATGTTTATATCTGTAACAGAAGCTGATCCCCATACACTTACACCATATGATATAAGTGACTCAACAAGTGAATGATAAACCAATTTTAAGCTATCATAAGGTATTATATACTTAACCATTTGCATTCTGAACAAGCTTAGCCTCAGTCTTTCACACAACTTTTTAATATGTTGCTTCCATGAAAAATATCTATCTATTATTATACCTTAATATTTCATGTTATCAACTTCCTCTATTACATAGTCACAATTGCTTGATTTCTGTTCACCATCGTGAATGCACTGAACTGAATGGCCTGTTATTTTGATGTTTTCTCTTTGCATTTTTGGGGTAGTAATGTACAAGACTTTTGTTTTTGAAGTGTTAATTATTAGACCCTTATCATGGCACCATTCTTGAAAGTAGTTGTACTCCATTTGTAAATGCTTCTCTGCTACTTTTGGGTTTTTATGTACTGATACAATTAGTTTATCATCTGCATACACGAAATATTTACATTTTTTAAAACATGAGCTTATATCATTGACAAAAATAATATACAAAATGGGTCCTAGGATACTTTCTTGTGGAACACCTCTTTTAATAGAAGTTATTTCTCCATATATATTATCAAGTTTTATCCTATACCTTCGGCCAGTCAGATAACTTTCAAAAACTTTTAGTGGTGTTCCTCTTTTCCCAATTTTGCTTAAGGCTGCAATAATTTTTTCAGGGGAAATTGAATCAAATGCCTTTGAGAAATCAATAAACATAGCTAAAATGTGCATACCTTGATTTAGCTTCCCATTGATCAGATTTGAGAATTCCTCGAGGAGATTACTTGTATCCTTGTGTTTTTGATAAGCAAATTGATGTTCATCGATAATTTTAAATTTTTCTAAATATGAGATTAAGTGATCAGCAATGTATCTTTCAACTGCTTTACCTATAGTTTGAAGAATAGATATCTGTCTATAGTTTTCATACTGTAAATGTGAACCTTGCTTGTAAATAGGTCTCACTATGGCAGTCTTCAGATCCTTTGGGAAAATACCTGTCTCTATTATTTTATTGATTAGCTTCTGTATTACTGGTGTTATTATGCCTATGTTATCTTTCAGATGTTTAACTGTTAATTTATCCATGCCTGGTGATTTATTTATGTCCATTTCTTCAATTATGTTTGCTATATCTGCTGTACTTGCTAGTGGTAGATAAAATGATGAAAGTCTCTCTATATTGGGTAATGGTCTTCGTTGTACTCTACATTCATTTACTACCTTGTCTAGCTGTTCTGAAAATGTTTTTGAAAAGTTAGCAACTATATTTTCTAGTGAGTCTAATAATAATAATAATAATAATAATAATAATAATAATAATAATAATAATAATAATAATAATAATGAATCTGTGTGGTCTTATGTGATGGGGACTTCAGGGAAGGGAATTCTCACTACATTACGAACCATTAAGGTTACATTAAACGCAAATCTCTTATTTCAGACCACTATACTGTGTCAGCCCTTTGGTGAATCCTGAAAAGGTATAATTATCCCTCTTGTATATCAAACTGGGACTTACGGAAATGTTATAAAAGGGATTGATAAATATCCATCCGTATTTATTTACTTGTAGTCTAAGTTTCCCATTCGTAATGATTCAGAACTATTATTATTATTAATACTATTACTATTATTATTATTATTATTATTATTATTATTATTATTATTATTATTATTATTATTATTATTATTATTTTTATTATTATTATTATTATGTCCGACTTGTTGGCTGAACGGACAGCGTACTGGCCTTCGGTTCAGAGGGACCCGGGTTCGATTCCCGGCCGGGTCGGGGATTTTGACCTTAATTGGTTACTTCCTACAGCAAGGGGGCTGGGTGTATGTGTCGTCTTCATCATCATCTCATCCTCATCACGACGCGCGCGTCGCCTATGGAAGTCAAACAGAAAGACCTGCAACTTTGCGAGCCGAACCCGTCCTGGGATATCCCGGCACTAAAAAGCCATACGACATTTCATTTCATTATTATTATTATTATTATTATTATTATTATTATTATTATTATTATTATTATTATTATTATTATTATTATTATTATTATTATTATTATTATTATTATTATTATTGAAAATCCACAGCCTGTTTCCAGTCAGTGACCGGGTCAGGAATGAAATAAATGAAGCCCCATCTAGCGGCGAGGATTGGAATTGTGCCGTCTGCCGAAGCCTGTCGCACTCCTCTGGGGCAATTATTAATGAATGGCAGATGACATGAAATGATAGTGGAGAGTGTTGCTGGAATGAAAGATGACAGGGAAAACAGGAGTACCGGAGAAAAACCTGTCCGCCTCCGCTTTGTCGGCAAATCCCACATGGAGTGACCGGGATTTGAACCACGGAACCCTATTTTATTATTATTATTATTATTATTATTATTATTATTATTATTATTATTTCATGGTATTATTTTTTTTAATTTATAGATCACATTTTGCCAGTGGTCAAGTTGTATATTGTTAGAGAAAAGGTTGACAAAATTGAAGTGTTGCTTTGCAAACATGCGCATGAGTGTCACGCATTACGTGTGATACGGAGGAATTAGTTTAAATGATTCTGTATTTTTACATTTCTATGTTCACCTTGACACTTCTCGATGATTATTCATTAGTTATGAGATGTTGTTATAAAATTCAAATTTGGTTGATGTTAATGAGTCTACGAAACGAAATGTTACGTTCTAGGATGGAGCCACCTCCTTAGTTTTTATTGACCATTGTTACCTTCATTGTTACAGCATATAAAGGAACGGGATTCCTTTCAACTTTATTACACACTCTCGACATATATGTAACGCTAGAGAATTCTTCCACAGTTATATAACCACCATGCTGTTTGCTACTGTACTCGTAATTATCAGTACGAGAGTGATGAATTCTTTGCTTAATAGAATATTCGTAAACGCTAAAAGAAATTGGAGTACTTTTTTGAATTTTAGAATATTTGTTACTGTTCTGTATGGGTTAAATGCATAAATACAGTGCGACTCAATGAGACAATACACCACAAATATCTCCAGATCCTTAAAAGATGTGGATGTTCTATTTTCATAATCTTAATTTGTACTACGGGATTTGTAAAATAACGCACAGAACTTTTCCATAGAGTGATTAATACGAGGATATCGATACAACTTTTCATGTTTTTAAATATAACTCGGCAAATTTCACCCACTAGCGCATCAGTGTTTAATAAGGGAAATTCAGCTGTGCGAATCAGTATTACAAACTATGCTTTTTCAACCGTTACATTTATATTAGGTGTTAGGCAGCATCATTAGGTTGTTTCTAGCAGGTATGTGTCCCGACATATTGATAAGTGTGTTTCACCCAACTGGGAACGGCCATATTTATACACTATCTCGTTACCTACACAGTTTATATCCTCCGTTTCTCCTGGAGGACTTGTTGAATATTTTAACTGTTTCTATGCTGCCACAATTGCGGAACTGAAAAAATATTTTTGTGTTTTTGTTTCACATTTGTTTGTAAAAAATATTACAATTTTCCTACCTGTCTCTCTTATTTCCAGTTATACATCCCTACAATATACGTGTCCTAATCGTGGACTGCATTGTACTGTAATTCATGTACAGTGGTGTGACGCATCTTACTACAGTCACAATAATTTACGTTCCGCTAAATATATTTTTCTGGTTTTCTGAAACGTGAAGGTACCAGAATGGTGGCTCGCAGAAGTTATTTTACGTGCCAGTAAATCTACTGACAGGAGGCAGTCGTATTTCTGTACCTTCAAATACCACCGAACAGAGCCAGGATCGAACCTTCCAATTTGGGCCGCTCAATTTCTGCCGCTCAAACCGGCCTGGGTGGAACACATCACCTGATTATCAACATGTGACACATACCTATCCGCCACGGTCTCGGACTGTTGATGAGAAATCTACACCACTTGGAGGTCGGAAATCGCGAAGTGTTTGACATCGTTGAAAACAACGCGCACCGTCCAGGTTGCATGGAAAATATTACCTGCTAATGGAAGTACTCGTGTACAGGAGAACGATATAAAATTCACCAATGGATGTGTGGTAATGATGTGCCTCTGAATAGGAATATATTCTGTAGGAAACAAGAGTTACATTTAACAAAGCAATCATCGTCAGATTCCATAGTATGATCAAAGCAGATTTCTAACTCTCTCTTTGATCAGTGAATGAAGAACGACTGAGAGAACTGAACACAAAATTCCACTCTATGTAAACAAAAGGCGAAATTTTTCCGCGTTCTACAATATTCAGGATAATCAGATGTCGTCGCTACAGTGCCAAAACCGCGAATGTGACATTGCTCTTCCTACCCATTACTTCACTTAAAACTGGTCAAGCCTCCCAGCCACATATTGATATGCAGGCAATCAGAACAAATTTTTGTTGAGTTCATCTTCCTATGCGCTCGTGTAAAAGAAAATGAACCCTAAATACATCATAATCTAAGAGTGGATAAATATGTCATGCGAACATACATTCCTACTATGCGGTACGGTAAGATTCACTTTCCTTTATGGACGCACATAGAAAAATGAGCTAAACGAAAATTGTTCTGATGGACTGCATATAAATATATGGCTGCGAGGCGTGACCAGTTTTAAGGGAAGTAATAGATAGGGAAAGCACTGTCACATTCGCAGTTCTGGCACAGCAGCGGTGATGTGTAATCACTATTGAAGAACGCATATTGTATAAACTTGCTATACACGTCTGATCATCCTCCACAGTTAGTCACAGTGAAGGAGTTCGCTTTTGATTCAGTCAAGGTGAACGTTTTGACCGTTGCCATCGCTGCTGAAAGTGAATATTAAACCTCTGCCATGATGAGTTTTGAACTCTGACAATGGCTACTTCTTGAAATTTAAATACCACCCCTATCTTCTCTCTTGCACTTTGGAAGCAGATATTTCTCATATCATCAAAACGCAAACGTTCAACAGTTATCTTGTGCACAAGAGCAGGTGACTACGTATAAGGCTGAGTAGACATTTTAAGATACTTCGACATCACAATCATTGTGTTTTACGGACTTCTAATTGCGATGGGTCCCTTTGGAGTAACTTACAGTATACGCACCGCCTTCCAAAGAGTATAGTTTGGAATCCTGATCTTCCTTTTAAAGGAAGAACCACACACTGAAAACAAGTACATCTCTGAGTTTTTCTTTCTTTGCAATTTGCTTTACGTCGCACCCACTCAGATAGGTCTTACGTTGATGATGGGATAGGAAATTTCTAGGAATGGAAAGGAAGCAGCCATGGCCTTAATTAAGATACAATCAATGGGAAGGCTTTTGACCTCAAGCTCGATCCCGATAACGACCATTGGTTAGCAGTTTCAAGATGCACAACCAGCGAAGGGTACCGTAACCCAGACATAATATAACTTTTGTACAACATGTTACCTACCGGATCCTCGTATTCCAAATTATGAACAGATACATAAAATTCTACTGGGTATTCTTCAGTAAATTTACAACATCTTGAAGCTACGAATATTAAAGGACTAAGAAGACTAGGTAAACAACTGTTAGGTCAACTACCAACTGCGCGAAATCCCTAAATGCACATCAGTGGTGTTTGATTGATTGAACAGTGTATCGTAACATTTTTAATATTCGTGGCATTCATACCTATATTTCTGCATAATGTGCTTCAGTATCATTAAAAGGATGTGTTCACGAGGCCCTATATCCTAGATATTTCCTGAATACTTTCCTTTTCGTGCATGAAAAATGGTGAAAACACTAATTTCTACACCACACATTTCAGAGTATAAAGTAAGTTTCTTTTGCAGGCTACTGATTAAAATAGTGTAATATCGTGGGCGTAGGGTGTATTGTGAATGTTCTTCTCTATATAACCTCATTCTGCTCAGTTAATATAGAGTACATGTCCTTGATGAGTAAGGTCATCAGTGCCTTCTGTGTTGGGATATCGGATCTGAACTGGAAACCACCAGTCATCCTGAGTAGATACTATCTACTCAGTAGTTTTTATAATTGCATCCAGCTGGATCGCGCTACCTTTGAAACTTCCATTCTACTTATGAAATTAAAAAAAATTGTCCTACCAAGTCCTACATAATGTGAAGAAACGTCTATTACTGACTTACGTTTTCCGATACCACCTCATTCATTGTTCATATTGATCTCTGTCAGTTTACATTTCATATTAAATGAATAGAATAAGTAGGTCAACCTTAAAAATTATAAATGTATATTAATGTTGTACAGTGAACTATGAAGGAAAGTAGTGAGTGGATTCTGTGTGGCGTTACAATTAAAAAATAAACTTGAAATCTGACGGTGTACGTCTTCGTATATCTGCATAATATATTTGGGCTTTTCGTACGTGTTGTTGGACCATATGCACAGCACATTTTGTACTTCTATGTTGGTAACGTTGCGAATTCAATTGCCTGAAATGTATACATTAACGCCATCCGTGCGCGCGCAGTGGAACTTGTGGTGACATTTGAACGCTGATAGACAGATAGCGCGTGACTCGCGAGACTGCTGTTGTGTGCTGGGTGCTTTAGGAACGGCTGTATGGTATTTGAACTCGCTGGATAATGACGCTGAGAACTGACTCTCTGATTCCAGCTTGCGTATTAAACATGCCTAGTTCAGGAATAGGGTGAAAGTTGTTCAGTATCCCCTTCAGAAATTAAGGATTGTAAATAATAATAGATATAGCATTAGTGCTTAGTATGAAAATGGTGTTGTGGTAGTTTCAAAAGTAGTTTTTCCCTTGTGAGTGATAGTGATAGTGATTGCTCGGTTGCTTAATTCATTATGGATTATTTGGTAATGTAGTTTTCTTCATTCATGTAAGTATCGCCCTGATTTTTTTGTTGATAATTTTTTTTTAAATTTTGTGTGCGCGTCATTGTTTGGTATACTTATTTTTGCAAGGCGTGATTTATGTTCCTTCATTTAGTCATGGGACTTGTATTTGGTGCCGTTGTATGTACATTGTAATGTTGCCCGATAATTTTTTTGTGTGTTTTGATCAATTCACATTTTATTTTTCATCTCATTTATTCTATGCTGCTAAATTTTTGTGTGTGCTTCTCGTGACGTTCCCTTCATGCTGGTGTTTTCATTTGATTTATTGCTGCCCGTGCTTGTAAATTCTGCCAGTCTTTGAAGTAAAATTATATTGTGACATCTTGTTCTATTTATTTCATAATTTAAATTCGGGTTAGTTTCTCCTCTGTAACTGTACTGTTTGAATTGTGCACCGAGCAATCTCTGTTGACACTCATTTTCAAAAACAATAATAATAATTATTAAAAGTAATTTAAGGTAGATAGTCATATTTTGGTCTATTTAGAGGTAGTAAAGTTCGGTATTATTCATTTTACGTGCAGTGCTTCTGTAGAATGTAAGGACATTGTTAATGGAGGGCTTTAATAACGTTCGTGTCATCATTCTTGCATTATTGAGTATCCTTATCTCACCTCGAACCGTGTCTGGTCTACCATTGTTGATTATCTGCTCTTATCTTTGCCTGTCGTTACGTAACTGTTGCATTATTGTTATTATCATTATCTAATCGCGTGTGGAGTCTGCCTCTGGATGCCGTTGTGTACGGATCTCTATTGTTGTTGCTCTCTGACGAGCGTGTACTTGAGTATGTGATTAGTAACATTTTGTATTACCTGACCGGTTCTCTCTTGAAGTGTACGGCATATGAATGATGACTTCACGTTTCTTTCTGTTTGTAGGTTTAATACTGGGGGAGTTTAATTTTACTATGCAATACGGTTCTATTTTTGTGGTACGCCAAGTGATATTTTCCGTCAAGATTTGTCTTTGTGAATTGAACTGATGCGACGCGAATTTGCATTTTTCTTTTTTCTGCTATGCGTTCGGTGCGGAGAACCCTCCATCGACAATGGTTCTTAGAAAATTTATTTATTTTTAAGTGTAGATAGCATGTAACATGGTTCATTTTAGGTCATTTGAAGGAGCTGCATTATTAATTAGGTCGCTGGGGTTAGTTCTACGTTTTAAAAAATTTATATTTTCTTAAATTTTTTACTATTTACCTAATTTATTTATGTATTTCAATTGAGATAGTATATTTATTTGTTAAAGACCTCACCTTAGGATTTTAATTTATTTATTTTAATTTAAAATGCACTATATGTAACCAAATTTCTCTTCCTTTTTATAAAAAAAGCTATTATGATGTAGGTATGGTTTATGTATTTATTTTTATTTTCTTGAAACTTCAAATATTTCTTCTAACTAGATAAAATTGATCTATTTCACCTATTTATTTGCTGCTAAAGATGTAAAAGTTTGTATTGTTTTTGAATTAATTATAGTAGTTTTTTGAAAATGGTGTATACATTTTTCTTGTACATGTTTGTTCTGGTTCCCTTGTTCCCTCCCCTTTTAGTTCCTTGGGAAATGTGTCTCTTGTATTAAATATTCACTCTTCTACATTTATTTTAAATTTATTCCTGAGTTTTGGTGGCATTTTGTTTTGTTGCTTCCTTGTCGTGATACGCTTACCCATGGTGTCACTTGCCGGACACCATTTTGATATCACTTGTGTGAGGGTGCGTGTCATTTGGTAGCGTGTAGCGTGGTTTCCTTGTTGAAACTACGCTGATGGTTAGTAGTATTAGGCCAGGCAAGCACCCAAGAAAAAGTGTAATACCAATGTACTGAACTAAAATTGTAAAACTTAAATGTTCCCAAATAATTTGTGTTTTCCTGTTTGTTTTCATGTGTGCTCGATTCCTTCCCTGCCATTGTGCTGTTTACGTTCGGGCCATCCTTCTGTTGATTTTGTCCTGTTCCGGCTAATGTTGTATGGCGGGTCATGGAATCCTGTTCATTTTCTTGTGCCGTTCTTATTCTGGACCTGCGATACCCCGGTGAGTCGAAAACCATTGTTAGGTTGTTGATGATTAAACTCATTTTGTTTAATTAATTGAGCTTGATTCAAAATTAAATTTAACTAAATATTCTCCCATATTTTACAGTAATGAAATTGTGTTTGTTGTCATTAATACCATTTTCCTTCATTATGTCTTGTTTCTAGGGATGGTGTTGTTAAGCTGGTGGTTCATCTACCCCATGTGAAGATGTCAGGTATTGTGTTAAATTGATTGGTAACTATTGATTGACGTGTAAGATTTTACCCTTGTTTCAGCTTCGCTCGTGGTCCAGATCATGTGCTGAAAAAATTGCCATTATTTAATTTCCTTTCCAGCGTCTGAGTTCCCGCCTGGCTGTGGATGTATGAAAATATACTTACAATCTTGACCCATGGAGACTATTATTTTCAGTTAATCTCTGTCTGTGGTCCTGTTCTGCCCTGGTTACTGAATGTCATGTGTGGTGATAGTGAGTCTTGTTGACATAGTGAGATGTCAATTGATGATAAAGGTGTTGGTACAATTAATACTTACCTGGGACTTGCGCTATGGCAAATGTTTCCTATTTAACTTATGGCAGTCTTGTGCATGTTCCCTGGGTGATATTGTGTTGTTATTATGGCCTTGTGTTGTGTACTTGTATGAATATACATTGTAATGATGATATATTGATATGAATCTCACGTGGATTTTATGTTATGACGGTAGCCATGGGCTATGTTCTTATTCTAATGTACTCTGCGGTGTTTTCGTTGCTTGAATGGTGATAGGCTATGTCTGCATGGTTCATCGGAGGTTATGTTGACCTTTTAATTTAATTTGATGTATCCATGTCAGGTAGTGCTGTCAATTCTCTCATGCGATGATCCATTTCTACTGGTAAAGTTTATCACGTGGTGTCCTGTTCTGGTACTAATTACCTTGTTGTGGTATCTGATTCTTTGTGCGTGTGGTCAAGTTGTAATTAGGTGGGATCCAAATTTATTGGTCATATTTTCCTTCTTATCGCCTGTAGTTCTGTTGGTCTGGTTATGGTAGTCTCTGCTAGTGTGCTTCTTCTCCTTTGCATACATCTTTTCTGATATCAGTGAATTGAATTCTGCTCCAGAATTGTATTTTCTGTAACTCGCCTCGGATGGCTAGTGTAATGCATGTGGTGTATCTGTTGGTTCTGGTGGATGAGTGTCAGTTTAAGCCTTGTGCTTGAATGCAAACTTTCATTCTTCCTGATATTTCATTTTCTGGTGCTGGATGGCTAATGCATGCCTTGGTGCTTGCTCATTCCTACATGTAAACCCAAAATCCGTATTGGGTACTGATGCTACTTGGTGATTGCGTGGGTTCATTGCTGGAGTCCCGGTGTGGATCATGGCTGGCTTATTGCTGAAACGATCATTCGTTTCTACCGTGTTTTCTTACTGGGATTTCGGTTGTGGGCCTCGCAGTCTGCATGTGGTTATCGGTACTCATTCATCTACCTAATTATCGTGGACTCTGGTCCTATATTCATATTTGCTTTTATTATTTCCTTCCTGTTCATTTTGTTAATGATTATGGGAGTGTATTTAATCATCATAGTCAGTCTAGTGTATGCTGTTAATTTGGTTGAGTGTGGGATTGTCGAAATTGATGTGAAGTCTTCTCTAGTGTAACATTGAGCCTATCCGTTATCGTATGTCCATATCTTGGCTGGTATATTTATTTATCCTTAAGTCCTCCTGTAGGCAAGGTGTTTGCGAGTCAGTATGGGATGTCTTGCAGGTGATTCAGTTCACACTATTATTAGTCCAAGTTTTCTTGAGGCCCGTCAGGGCATTTGTGGTCATTTCATGGGTATACACTGGCTTTGACCATGTTTTCATTTAATATCCTGTGATATGAGAACTTATGTTTCTTTAAAATGATGTCTGTGGGTCAGATGTGAAAAATTTGTATACTGAGAAGTATTTCTCTTGCATCTCACCGCTGTTTATATGTAGTCTCATCCGATCTAGCTTATTTACATAACCCGCTCCTTTTTTAACTCTTTGATCTGCCCATCATCTGGTTTACTTCCTCTTGAGATTTGGTTGCTTCTTGCTCAAACCGGCATGTTTTCGCAATATGGAATTGTCGCTTGCTTATTATCTGACTGTTCTGCGTTCTAGTCCTGTGAGTATGGGATCATTTGGAATAGTTCCTGGTCGGTCGCTAAAATACTTGGTCTGTCATTGGAGTTATGGGACCCAATTGACTAATCGAAGGTTCTTCTTCATCAACTCATGAGCTTTACCATCGTGCCACCTATCAATTCTGCATCGCTTATGTCTTATTATATCTCGTGAATTCCGACTGGCTGGAAGGGTGTCTGTGGATTCGCATAATCTCACAGGGTGGGCTGTCTTTACGCCACCATATTTTTAGCCCTGCGTTACCAAGAGGTTCGCTGAACACTTGATGGATTTGGTAGAACACCTGTGCTCGTTGTTTTCAAAGATTATTTATATGGAGATGTAATTTTCTTGAATTTTGGCCCTTATTTATGCTGCTTTGAGTTGGTTCTGCCTGGTACTCTAATACCATTTTCATTTCTTGCTGTGTTCCTTACTATCATTTCTGTAGTTGTTGGCTGTCATGTGGTTGTTGACCTGGGTTACTGGTGCCTGGTGATCTCTTGCGGAAACACTTTTGAGCTCCCCTTCATCTATTGTTATGCATGCGAAGTCTCCAGTTTTTTGCCATTATCTTCCTTATTCTGGGTCGATTTTCCATGTAATCTCTGCGTTATGGTTATGGATGATTTGAGGGACAGTGTTTTCTGTTTCTCAGCGGTGCCCTTTCTACCTTCATTTTCTTCTGAGTTATCTAATTATCAAGTAGCTTGTGTTATGTAAATGCGTTGATCGTAGTAGGTGAATTCTGTCCGTTGGCTGCTCGATAATCCCTCTTTGTCTCCCTCCCGGTATACTCCGTCGTTTCAATATTTCTGTCGTGTATCGTAACTTCCTACTGCTCCGTATGTCTGTTCTGTAAAATTATGTAAGGTGTGGAAGAATGCTAACTAATTATATGTAAAAAAAGAATGTGGATAACTATTTGATAATGGTCTTCGACAGTGTATTGTGTATTTTATGGACCTGGGTTGTCATATTATATTTTGATCTTGTAGTGTTCAAAATTTCTGTTTTTCCCTCTGTATTCCATGACCCAGTATCTGTGTTCTAAATTACTTCTGGATCCTCTGATATTTTATTTTTCTTTAATTTAATATTAATTTTTTGGGAACATTCAGTTACGTCCTCTTTTATGAGTATATTGTTACCTTAATTCAAAGATTGATAGTCTAGCATTATTCCATAGACCTAACTTAGTTCTTCAAATGAAACAATATGTTAATAACACTTAATGGAGAAGGTGCAATACTTTAGTAGTGATAATTGTAAAACGGCAAAGTCAATGCCTGAAGTGGTGAATGAACTAAATTCATGTTAACGTTGTTGCTTGTGTGCACAACCTTGGAGTTAAAGTTAGGGAAATATACTTCTGTCATTGTAAGTGTTGGAACTTATTATTGCCCCATGAACTTTCTAAAACACTATTACAAGAGGGTCTTGGAAACCCATTTCGATAGTAATACAACCCCTTAGGAGAGTGATTGGGCCATGTTAGTGCCTAATTATCTACTGGACTGTGCTTCTTGCCTTGCTTGCTGATTTCTTGTTCCTGTTGCAGCTGTGTGCGCGACATTCTGGAAGCTGCCGTTGCAAGAAGCTGAGCTGTACTTGTGTATCCAGAAAACCTGTATCATTTCAGCTGAATATGTTGTGCTGTATCTTGAAAGTCATGAATTTGTTGACTATCTGGTGCATTGTACGTTGTGCTGACTGGCCATTGGTACACCGTCTTCCTGCACATTGAACTACCCATGCGTAGCTCTGTGTTTACGCTTTCCTTGTCATCTAATGCCAAGTAAGCCAGTGCCAAAAAATACTATTATTTGCATGAATTGTATGGTACTCAAGACGTCTATAGACTTCGTTACTACTTAGATGGCGACTACATCATGAAACGAATATTGTGGCCTATTCCAGGCACATCGGATGCTACTGTGTTATACTAATGGACAATTAACTTGTACTGGTGGAGGAATTCTAGACTTTCTCTCTCTAAACCCCCTGGTGTCCTTCTTCAGGCGGGGTTGATGTGGGGTTACATTTAATTAATAAACTTGAAATCTGAAGGTGTACATCTTCGTATATCTTCATAATATATTTGGGCTTTTCGTAAGTTTTGTTGGACCATATGCACGGCACATTTTATACTTTTATCTTGGTAACGTTGCGAATTCAACTGCCTGAAATGTATACGTTAACGCCATCCGTGCGCGCGCAGTGGAACTCGTGGTGACATTTGAACGCTGATAGACAGATAGCGCGTGACTCGCGAGACTGCTGTTGTGTGCTGGGCGCTTTAGGAACGGCTGTATGGTATTTGAACTCGCTGGAGAATGATTCTGAGAACTGGCTATCTGATGCCAGCCTGCGTATAAACATGCCTAGTTCAGGAATAGGGTGAAAGTTGTTCAGTATCCCCTTCAGAAATTAAGGATTGTAAATAATAATAGATATAGCATTAGTGCTTAGTATGGAAATGGTGTTGTGGTAGTTTCAAAAGTAGTTTTTCCCTTGTGAGTGATAGTGATAGTGATTGCTCGGTTGCTTAATTCATTATGGATTATTTGGTAATGTAGATTTCTTCATTCATGTAAGTATCGCCCTGATTTTTTTGTTGATAATTTTTTTTTTTAATTTTGTGTGCGCGTCATTGTTTGGTATACTTATTTTTGCAAGGCGTGATTTATGTTCCTTCATTTAGTCATGGGACTTGTATTTGGTGCCGTTGTATGTACATCGTAATGTTTTCCGATAATTTTTTGGTGTGTTTTGATCATTTCCCATATTATTTTTCATCTCATTTATTCTATTCTGCTAAATTTTTGTGTGTGCTTCTCGTGACGTTCCCTTCATGCTGGTGTTTTCATTTGATTTATTGCTGCCCGTGCTTGTAAATTCTGCCAGTCTTTGAAGTAAAATTATATTGTGACATCTTGTTCTATTTATTTCATAATTTAAATTCGGGTTAGTTTCTCCTCTGTAACTGTACTGTTTGAATTGTGCACCGAGCAATCTCTGTTGACACTCATTTTCAAAAACAATAATAATAATTATTAAAAGTAATTTAAGGTAGATAGTCATATTTTGGTCTATTTAGAGGTAGTAAAGTTCGGTATTATTCATTTTACGTGCAGTGCTTCTGTAGAATGTAAGGACATTGTTAATGGAGGGCTTTAATAACGTTCGTGTCATCATTCTTGCATTATTGAGTATCCTTATCTCACCTCGAACCGTGTCTGGTCTACCATTGTTGATTATCTGCTCTTATCTTTGCCTGTCGTTACGTAACTGTTGCATTATTGTTATTATCATTATCTAATCGCGTGTGGAGTCTGCCTCTGGATGCCGTTGTGTACGGATCTCTATTGTTGTTGCTCTCTGACGAGCGTGTACTTGAGTATGTGATTAGTAACATTTTGTATTACCTGACCGGTTCTCTCTTGAAGTGTACGGCATATGAATGATGACTTCACGTTTCTTTCTGTTTGTAGGTTTAATACTGGGGGAGTTTAATTTTACTATGCAATACGGTTCTATTTTTGTGGTACGCCAAGTGATATTTTCCGTCAAGATTTGTCTTTGTGAACTGAACTGATGCGACGCGAATTTGCATTTTTCTTTTTCTGCTATGCGTTCGGTGCGGAGAACCCTCCATCGACAATGGTTCTTAGAAAATTTATTTAGTTTTAAGTGTAGATAGCATGTAACATGGTTCATTTTAGGTCATTTGAAGGAGCTCCTTTATTAATTAGGTCGCTATGGTTAGTTTTACGTTTTATAAAATTTATATTTTCTTAAATTTTTTACTATTTACCTAATTTATTTATGTATTTCAATTGAGATAGTATATTTATTTGTTAAAGACCTCACCTTAGGATTATAATTTATTTATTCTAATTTAAAATGCACTATATGTAACCAAATTTCTCTTCCTTTTTATTAAAAAAGCAATTATGATGTAGGTATGGTTTATGTATTTATTTTTATTTTCTTGAAACTTCAAATATTTCTTCTAACTAGATACAATTGATCTATTTCACCTATTTATTTGCTGCTAAAGATATAAAAGTTTGTATTGTTTTTGAATTAATTATAGTAGTTTTTTTGAAAAGGTTGTATACATTTTATTTTTAGATGCTTGTTCTGATTCCCTTGTTGATCCCATGCCTTTTTGTTCCTTGGGAAATGGGTCCCTTGTGTTAAATATTCACTCTTACACATTTATTTTAAATTTATTCTTATGTTCTTGGTGGCATTGTATTTTGTTGCTTCCTTGTTGTGATACGCTTACCCATGGTGTCACTGGCACGACACCACTTTGATATCACTTGTGTGAGAGGGCGTGTCATCTGTAATATAGAGTGGTAGAAGAAATGCTGTTTCACCGACAACATACGATAGTATTGATAAATGAGAGAAGTAACATTGAAAAAATAAACAGAGATGGCAACACTGAAAATAACTGACGAGACAGAACCTAGAGGTGGCAGCGCTGCATAGTTGTTATTTTGTAGTGACAGATCAGAATGTGATCAAACTTAGACTGGTTTCCCTTAAGTGCGCGAAAGCTGTTGAAGCAGCATTCATGTTTAATGTTTCCTTCCAAACGGACACAACGTGGTATGATTTAATTCCTGTGCAAAAGATAGTGCTTTGACCGAGAAAACTGTGTCATATTGAGCTTGTACTCAACGACTACGCACACCAGCACGCTGCCAATGGAACAATGTGTATTTGATGCAGTATTCACTAGAGTCTTTTGAATCACCCGCCTGTCCCCTGTCACAGTCACGTCGTTGGTCTGTTACAGATAACCCTGAACAGTCAATGTTCCACCATTGATCAAGTGATTCTTCATGCTATGGAAGGATCATTCAACCACCAACCAGATATTTTTTGTTGTGGACGATAAAGAGAATCATTTTCAAGGTTGGAACAAGTGCCTGAACGGTGGAGGTAGAGTTGCGCTCTTGTTTGCTGCCTATGCAGTCGTTTTGATAGAATACAGAAATGGGCTAGAGAATGGCATAACTTGTGATAAGATTGGTAGTATTGGTAGGAAAAGGACTTAATGCATAGTTAGGTTAGGAAGTACGAACTGACATGTATTTTGTCATAATTACAGCTGCACTTCTTATCAGAACCAGTATATTGTTTGGTACTGTATTCCATCGGTGTTTACGATATGCTAATAGTTTTATTCAGTTAGAATGAAAATCCATAGCCTGTTTCCAGTCATTCGACCGGGTCAGAAATTGAATGAATGAATGAAGACCTCATCTAGTGGGGAGGAGAGGAATTGTGCCTGCTGCCGAAGTCGGTCGTAATGATTAATGACTGGCAGATGAAATGAAATTATATTGGAAAGTGTTTCTGGAATGCAAGATGATAGTGAAAACATGAAAAGCCGGAGAAAAACCTGTCCCACCTCTACTTTGTGCAGCACAAATCTCACATGGAGTTTCGGGGATTTGACTCACAGAACCCAGCGGTGGGAGGCCAGCGTGCTTCCGCCAGAGCCAAGGAGGCTAGTTTTATGTAGTGCCGGTAACAAAATATTTTCAAACGGAATCATCTTTATTTACCTGACCGAATTAATTCATTGTGATTATAGTTCACTTCACAGACACACAAAGCAATTATTAATGATGTTCGTCAAGGTCCTATTGTGAGACATGCTTGTACGTTCTGCACAGTACCAATTGTATGCCTGCGATCACAACAGGATACAGCATGCATGTCAACACGTCCATGCACCTACGAACGCTGTTTGATACGACAAGAACAGTGCTCGCTCTCAGACACTAAAATCACCTCTTCCCTCAGAATACGTACTTTGCTGGGATGTACCGTTGTTTGAATGAAACTAAATATGATGGTTAATATTAATTTCGAAATTAGAGGTTCTCCTGGTATTTTGTGCTGAATAAATAATTGTGGAGGTCTTCGAATGACCCCATGACCAGCTCCCTTGCAGCACTGTTACTCTCACCATCAACCAGTGCAGATTCGTCAAAGTTTCCGGCACTACACGTGTGAATTTTGTCGCAAGGATACAGCAAATACACGCCAAGAGAAAAGAAGCTATTATTGCTAGCATTACCGTCGATTCCCTCTCACCGAGCAGATACGACCCGAGGTATCTGAACAAATCAGCTTTCTACGATGGAACCATCAGCTGGACTTTTTTCCCAAATAGTCTCTTTTCGCAACGTTAAGACGTAGCTGCGATCGGCCAACGTCTCTACTTGTCGCACGAGCTCTTCCCTACTTGTACCTGCATGCATGACGTTTTCAGCTTATAGCAATGTCCATGGATCATCACAATGCCAATCACTTGATACAGTGTCCATGATGAGGACGAAAAGTGGTGGTGAAGGCGTAGATCCTTGATGGACGTCAAATTTCACACAGAAGTAATCTGAGGTGCCGACTGACTATCTGATGTGGCTGGTGGTATTTCAGTAGAACAGTCGACTTCAGTTGAAGAGGAATTCTGGAAATCCATGGTCGCGAAGCGAGTGTCATATAATGTGGTATAGGACACGATGTATGACGATGTGCACGTTGTTTTGCGATGATTTTTGTGGATAATGATAGAACATAGTAATTTTTTCTCTCGTTCCGTTCACTCATCTAATAGGAGATTATGGCAGTTTGCTCCATTGAACATCTACTTTATCTACCAATATATGGATAAAAGGAAGATAGAGTTGATGAATAGCTCAAAAGTCAGGTCCCGCTAGTTGGCTTTTCTTCAGATTGTTGCCTCTTTTATGCACGTGTTTATTGTATATGGCAATGCCACTTCAGCTACCCATATTCATTTGCCGTCCAGGCACCTGAAACACATAGCCGGTATTTATGATTTTAGCATCAACAGCACAGAATTCCTTTACTATAGGGAATGAACATCAGATGCATGTATGTAGGTCTACTCAAAATTAAGCACTTGCTGGCATTCCTAAGACATGTCAATGTCCTCGCGATGATCACTCATCACCGCGCGTGCTGATTATCCAGTTTTTTTTTCTAGTTGCTTTACGTCGCACCGACACAGATAGGTCTTATGGCGACGATAGGATAGGGAAGGGCTAGGAGTGGGAAGGAAGCGGCCGTGGCCTTAATTAAGGTACAGCCCCAGCATTTGCCTGGTGTGAAAATGGGAAACCACGAAAAACCATTTTCAGGGCTGCCGACAGTGGGGTTCGAACCTACTATCTCCCGAATACTGGATACTGTCCGCAATTAAGCGACTGCAGCTATCGAGCTCGGTCAGTTATTTATTGGCTACCAAAGTTGAGCATGTAGACAACTTTCTTTTGGTGCCATTCAAGATTAAGGACCCTGCAGCTTTCCTTATGTTTTTTCTTAATTTTGAGAAATTTATTGCATGATATCATTTTAGTTGTATATACTATTATTTTGTATTAAGGGACTCCGTACGTGAAGTCTTTGAAGAGTTCAGAATCCAGTTTCTCAGAGTTGGGAATACGCAATGTTCAAAGGTACATTAAAAAAATCCACAGCCTGTTTCCAGTCATTCGACCGGGTCAGGAATGGAATGAATGAAGCCCCATCTAGCGGCGAGGATAGGGATCGTGCCGGCTGCCGAAGCCTGTCGCACTCCTCTGGGGCAATGATTAATGAATGACAGATGAAATGAAATGATACTGGAGAGAATGAATTATGACAGGGAAAACCGGAGTACCCGGAGAAAAACCTGTCCCACCTCCGCTTTTTCCAGCACAAATCTCTCATGGAGTGACCGGGATTTGAACCACGGAATCAAGCGGTGAGCGGCCGGAGCGCTGCCGCCTGAGCCACGGAGGCTGTTCAAAGGTACATAACATGGTGAATCAATATAGACCATCGAGAACTTGTGAATACTAGGAAAGAAATGGACAGTACTAACCGAGGAGATATTTACATAGTACAATCAATCAATCAATCAATCAATCAATCAATCAATCAATCAATCAATCAATCAATCAATCAATCAATCAATCAATCAATCAATCAATCAATCAATAATCATTGATCTGCATTTAAGGCTGTCTCCTTGGTAGCAGACTCCCTATCAATTGTTTAACTAGTATTTTCTTAAATGATTTCAAAGAACGTGAAAATTAATTTAAAATTTGAAAATTTCCTAATACCTCTTCCTATAAATTAATATTCTTTCATATTATAATCGCTACTACATTTGGAAGTACCGGGCGAGTTCGTCGTGCGGTTAGGGACGGGGAGCTGTGAGCTTGCATCCGGGAGATAGAGGGTTCGAACCCCACTGTCGGCAGCCCTTAAGATGGTTGTCCGTGGTTGCCCACTTTCACACCAGGCAAATGGTGGAGCTGTACCTTAATTAAGGCCACGTCCGCTTCCTTCCCAACCCTAGGCCTTTCCTATCCCATCATCGCCATAAGACCTATCTGTGTCGGTGCGACGTAAAAAAAATATAGCAAAAATCATTTGGAAGTTCCACTCAACTTATTAGCCTACTAATGGTCATTCAACGTTATTTCTCCATTGACAGTTCAGAACATGCCGCTTAGTCGAGCTGTTCGTCTCTTCGCTCCCAAGTCTTCCCAACCCAATATTTGCGACATTTTCGTAACACTACTCCTTCGGAAACCATCCAGACTTTCAAGAGTTAATTTTCCTACCAAGTGACACAGTCATCCCAGTCTTTTTTCACAGGCAATTCCGATAGCCCCCTGTGGGTGGGGCGGTAGAATATCACCCACGGTATCCCCTGCCTGTGGTAAGAGGCGACTAAAAGGGGCCCCAGGGGCTCTGAAATTTGGAGCGTGGGTTGGCGACCACGTGTCCCTTAGCTGAGTATTGCTCCCACTTACTTGTGCCAGACTCCTCACTTTCATCTATCCTATCCGACCTCCCTTGGTCAACTCTTGTTCTTTTCCGACCCCGACGGTATTACGTATGGAGGCCTAGGGAGTCTTTCATTTTCATGCCCTTCGTGGCCCTTGTGTTTCTTTGGCCGATACCTTCATTTTTCGAAGTGTCGGATCCCTTCCATTTTTCCCTCCGATTAGTGTTATGTAGAAGATAGTTGCCTAGTTGTACTTCCTCTTAAAACAATAATCACTACCATCACCACCAATTCCGATAGGTGTTCCACATTAAGTTTGAACAATCTTAAACATGTCAGCACATATTTTTCACCCCGTTTCAGCTTTACTTGTCATCAGTACACACTGTCCACCTCTACTTTCTTCAATTCATCCCAGTTATTTCCCTGGTCGCTGGAGAAACCCAGACTCATTCTGGTTCTGACAGGATTTTTAAGACCAGATGCCCTTCATGATGCCACCTGATTCTCGAGGTGAAAACCTCGACCAAGGATTGACCGGGATTCAAACCTCAGTTTTCCCGGTGGGAAGCTAGAAACTAAACCACCGAGCTAATCACGTCCCCCCTCTCCGTCAATGTCTAGCTAATAGAAATTCAGGCGTACTCATGTACAGTTTTATTAGTAATAATAAATAACTCTCAATCTGCAACATAACCCAGTTTCCACATAGGCGTACGGCTCCATGGCTAAATGGTTAGCGTGCTAGCCATTGGTCACAGGAGTCCCAGGTTCCATTCCCGGCAGGTTCGAGAATTCTAACAATCATTAGTTAATTCCGCTGGCATGGGTGATGGGTGTATATGTCTTCTTCATCATCATTTCAACCTCACCACGACGCGCAGGTCGCCTACGTGAGTCAAATCAAAAGACCTGCATCTGGCAAGCCGAACTTGTACTCAAATATGCGAATAACAAATCACGAACATAAACGTGCCATAAACATTTGATCTGACATGGTGGAGGCGATCATGTCGAATGAAACTATGGGATGCTTGGTCATATCAATCAAGCTATGTACGAGTTTCCTTCGAGAGAATTTCTTAGCAGTGCTGGGAAATGCCCAATTGGCCATAATTTGGAATTGTTGGTTTATGAAAGACGCATGCCCGGTGTGTTAATTATTGGTCGCATGTGCGGGTTGAATATTAATTCCCACAGTCCTCTATCAAACGAGGTGATCCTGTTCTCTGGCCACATCTTTCACCAAATCAGAATCCATTGAATTTCTCCGTGTGAATTTCCACTTTATATTAATAATGTTATTGGTTTTTTGCGCCTTACTTACGGCTTCGACGGTTTTTAGAGTCGCCGAGATGTAGGAATGTTATCCAGTGGAAGGTCTTTGATGTTCCTGCAAATCCATCGGCACCAGGCAGACACACCTGAGCACCTTCAAATACCACCGGGCAGAGCCTGGATCGAACCCTCCAACTTGAGCTCAGAAATCGACCGAGCTAAAACATTTCCTTAAAATGTTCGGGGTTTGAAGTGATTTAATATTTGAATTTGAAAAAGATGTTTTAGGAATCGTAAAGTTGTTTATACTGTACAAGAATTAGCATAGACCGGGCGAGTTGGCCGTGCGGTGAGGGGCGCGCGGCTATGAGCTTGCATCCAGGAGATAGTGGGTTCGAACCCTAATGTCGGCAGACATGAAGATGGTTTTCCGTGGTTTCCCATTTTCACACCAGGCAAATGCTGGGGCTGTACCTTAATTAAGGTCACGGCCACTTCCTTCCAACTCTTTGGCATTTCCTATCCCATCGTCGCCATAAAACCTATCTGTGTTGGTACGACGTAAAGCCACTAGCGAAAAAAAAAGAATTAGCATAGTACCTTTTGGGTGTAATTATTTTATACCTACCCTCAATTTTATGTAACATAGGCTATTGTATTTAAGTGTTTGACAGTTGTTGACGATTTCCCATATTTTCTGTAAAGCCAATTTTCAGGCTGTTAACATCTGTATTCAAGGTTTCGGAACCTAATTGCGTTACAAATGGTTGGAATTTAGGGTTATAAGATTATTTATATGGGAGAGACCTGTGTCATACAAGTACGTTGCTGATTTCCTATTTGGACTACATTGCGGTGCGGTTTATCCGAAGACTTTTCTTTGTTAAAAGCTGATTGTTCTTACTACCGTGTTCTTAGGAATGTCGTACTTCAATTCTAGATATCTATTATTATGTTTATTTAAAACAGTCCCCTACACTTAATTATAATGTATGTCTCCTTACTCAAATGTATTGTGTGAGGAGAGGTTTGATTTTCATTCAGTTGATCGATGGTTCCGGTAATTGATCATAGAATATAATAATTCATGTCGCATGTGCATAAATTAGTGTAGCTGATCAGAACTCGTGGCTGAGTTCTAGTTGTATAGCAAGGTGTCGGGCAGGGCAAGCCATCTGCATGGGTTCATAACATATGTCGGATCCACCCAATAATCACACGTGGGCTAATATCACGCGTGGTACTGGGTTTTTCAGAGACTCGACTGTGGCGTATCTTCTCACCATAAGTTGATTGAGGCAGTTATAAGAATTGCAGTAATTTTAAATTCTCCCACAAAAATCTACGGAAAAAAGGCCCCGTATTACATACTCAAGTCCAGGTTAGCGCAATCGTTTCTTCTGACAATGTAATGTGGAGAATTAAACAGTGAGGTGGTGGAGGTGGTGGTTACTATTTTAAGAGGTAGTACAACTGGCCAATCATCCTCTATAATTAAACCGTGAATGCTGTGAACTGCAAGTAATTACGATATTGGCAACGTTTGTAGGATATCTTCTTTAAAATGGAAACATCGTATTGAAGATGAATTCCACTCAGTTAGAAATGTGTCTATCTTCTGAAGAGCATAAAATAAATTTATAGAGAAATAACATACATACATACATACATACATACATACATACATACATACATACATACATACATACATACATACTATCTGCGCACTTTTTAGTGATAGATTTACACTCTAGTGCTGAATGGGTCGACTTCGGTTATCTTCGAGATTCGTATTGGCAACCTATGAAGCACAAACTAAGAATCGCTTATGATCGCTGTGCGACATCTGGCGTACACTTTACGTACTCGTACTGTTGTTGTTTACACAGCAAAGCCAAACTATAGAATTCATGTTAGGAACACGTTTCGCATCGGGAAATATTATATAGTATTATATATTGTGTGTGTGACACAGTTGTTGGCGTTAAGATAATAAATGTTTAGAAAATTCATATCGATCGATCATATTGTCGATTCAATTCAGATTTCATTTCCATTCAGTTGGCAGTATTTACCGGAACCGGCAGTGCTCCCTTCTTACTCCTCAATCGAGTACAAAAATCTATCACTAAAAAGTGCGCATACAGTACATACATACATACATACATACATACATACATACAAACATTCATACATACATATATACGTAACTACATACCCAGGTACATATCTACGTAGTAATATATGCGTAGCCTATACACACACACACTCACACATGCATCTTTATTATAGACTGTTATGCCTTCTAGCGTTCAGTCTGCAAGCCTTCGTCAGTTAACTAAACACCTCCAAAATCCTCTACTTGCAACTAGCTCTGTGGCTATGTTTAGTTCTACATCACTTATCATTAAAACCATAAAATCTCTGTCTAGCTATGGTCTCCTTGGTCTCTCTATTCCTCTTAACCTCCATGGCGTTCATTACTCTCCTAGACAATCTATCCTCGACTATTCGCCGCACATAAGGTGCTAGCAATTAATTACGTAGATTCAAGTCTTTCTGATAAAAATAGCTAATGATAAGCCTTGTTTGAGAATGATTTTAAATTCATTTATCCATACTAATGCAAATAATAGTAATAATAATAATAATAATAATAATAATAATAATAATAATAATAATAATAATAATAATAATAATAATAATAATAATAATAATAACCTTTGGCAGGGGCGGCTGTTGAACTGGTGCTGAAAAGCGCTGCAACCACCCCTACGTATAAATGTACCATTCATATGCAGTTAACACATTTACTGAGGTACTGTTCGTTTATTTATTTACGTTTATTACGTTTATAACGCCTATTTATTATTTATTATTACGTTTATTTATTTATTTATTTATTTATTTATTTATTTATTTATTTATTTTATCAGGATATCTTATTTTGCTACCAAACCTAGCGGAAGTTCCTACCTCTTACGCTGAATGGCTGTGTGGGACAAAGCAAACTATTGTTCAGTTGCTGGACATTTTTTCTTGCTAGTGGCTTAACGTTGCACCGACACAGACTGGTTTTATGGTGACGATGGGATAGGCAGGTGCTAGGAGTGGGAAGGAAGCGGCCCTGGTCTTAATTAAGGTAGAACCCCAGTAGCATTTGCCTGGTGTGAAAACGGGAAACCACGGAAAACCATATTCAGGGCTGTCGACACTAGGATTCGAACCCACTATCTCCGGTATGCAAACTCACAGCTGCGCTCCCCTAACCGCACGGCCAACTCACCCAGTTGACATTTTTTTAAATACAGTCTGCGTACATGCAGTTCCCATGACAACGCGGTGTTATTTGCTATGTTTGCCGGGTTTTTCTCTGGTAAAGGCTTAAACCGAGATAATGGAAAATGCATTGTAGTTAGTCACGGACATCTCTCTTGATTGGAGACAACGATTGGCAGAAGCTGATTAATGTATTATAATGTAACAATAATATTTTCGTAATGTTTGATGTTTCTTAAAATTAACGTTATTAACAGTAGTTTAGCTTCAGTAAAGTATATATGGCTAAACAGTGATATAACATACAAACAATTGAAACTTCCTTAAAAGAAAGGGACAAGATCATTTGTGCGACCGAGCATAATTTTGTGGTAAAATTATTAACTCTCGGAAAAGTTGGTAGTCGGACGGAAGTTCCCGATTTATAGAGGAGAATAATGAATATTTTATGGTGTGCTTTGATGCGTTACATTTAAAAGGAAAATTACATACTACGAAAAATGTTAGGCCTATACAAAGTGGTGAAAACGGAGTGCAAAGGACGGGTGGCTTATTCAAGAAAACTTGAAATACTCATCTACGATCCCCCATCCGAATGTCGGCCTGCAGAGTTGAAGAGGTTTCTATATAATTTTTAAACACTAGATAGCGTGCCGAAAGCCTCTGATAAATTTCTAACCTCTTCGCAAGGTTGATATGGAGTGAATGAACTCGACGCTGCTATTGGTGATTCTACGTTCGGATGGAGACATTGAGTCTTCAGCATAATCTTTGGTGTTATTCGACAGGAGTAAGCTATGTGCCGACACCGGGTTTTACGTCCTGATTACATCATTATCATCATCATAATTGTCATAATCATCTTGATCGTGTCCGGCTCCATGGTTAAACGATTAACTTGCTGGCCTTTGGTCCAAGGGGTCTTAAGTTCGATTCCCGGACCGGTGGGGGATTTTAACATTCAATGGTTAATTTCTCTGATTCGGAGACTTCGTGTTTGTGTTGTCTTCATCAATAGAATTCATCTTGGTTCCGGCCCCCATTCTCACAGACACGCAGGTTGCCTACAGAACGTCAACGCAACAGAGGCCACACGACATCAATCAATCAATCAATCAATCAATCAATCAATCAATCAATCAATCAATCAATCAATCAATCAATCAAGAACGCGCCATAATGTTCAATTCAGGGCCCAAACGGTAAATTTGACTCGTCCGCATGACGCAATATACCTCTATGTTAGGTATAAACAACTGTTTTACATACACTGAAATGTGTTTCTGATGGTGTAAATAACTACAGTAAAGGTTCCAATTTTCAAATTAATTTCAAGAACGTAAATATGTTCAACAAAGTATGGAAGAGGGTATATTTATCAATGATTTCATTAAGTACTGGGTATCTAAGTTGGGGAAAAATGTACCAGGTGTCTTTCGTCCGTGTCCGAATACGAACCACTAGTGGACACATCGCCATGTGAATGTGGGTGAGAAAAGGTAGCTTATCAACAATGGTTAAAAATCGCTTAGACGTGTTAAATATACGGTAAATCTCTGTAGTGAAGAATGTCGCGTGGGGTCACACGAACGTCACAGCTAGTGTGTTATTAAACGTTCTCAATTGGAGGGATAATTTCTCTAGGCGTTGTATTTGGCGACCCGTAGATCCACCCAAAGTTTAAGTTATGACTGAGGTGTACAAACCCCGCCCCCTCTGCACTGATAACATCGATTCATTTCAATTACTGACACGATTTGCATTGCGCTGGTTGGCTGGTTGCCTAACCAAACCGCCTTTTTCTTTTCGCGTCTTGAGTGAAATGGGAACAGTGAAAAGAAACGTCCACCCAATGCATCTTTATTAGCCGGCGTGTTTGTTTACAGTTCACGAATAAATTAATAATAATAATAATAATAATAATAATAATAATAATAATAATAATAATAATAATAATAATAATAATAATAATAATAATAATAATAATAATTTTAGTCATATGAGGTCCTTACATCAAGGAAAGGAGAAAGAAGCTGCAAGGTTTGTCTAAGACCAGGTTCAGAACCAACAACCGAAAACCATCACAGCAGATTATTTTATTATCCTTCATCCTAATGTTTTCCCCAATATTTGGGGGGTGTACATTATTTGGATTTGGCCTAGTTTAACGGCCGAATACCCTTTCTGACGTCAACGCAATGTGGAGGGATGTAACCACCATTGCATGTTTCTGTGAAGATTGTTAGTGTGGCGCGTTGAGTATAGATAGAGAGTATAGATCAAGAGATATGTATTAAGACGAACACGAACAGTTAGTTCCCGAGCCACAGGAACTAATCAAATGCAGTTGAAATTCCTGGCCGAGCGGAAATTGAATCCTAGGACCCCTGAACCGAAAGTCACTAAGTTGATCATTCAATCAAGGAGCCGGTAACCAGAACAGATTTATTATGTAATAAATAAGACAAGGCAGATAGAAAGGATACATTTTTAAAAGGGCAATGGCTATTGTACACCGTAAGCGGGTTTCATTTGGTTCCCCTTCACAGAGGTGCCGATCACAGCTCACTTTACAAGGCAAATTCTTAACAAATTGCAACAATGGGAAAGCACTTCAAAGTGTCGTGGGTTTGATATGCGTGGCAGACGTGGAGCTGTAACAGTTTTACGGATGGATGCCATTCATTACGCCAGCCAATTGAGCAGGGATATATTCAGAATTGCGTTTCTTGTGGTGGTTGGTAGTGTGGTGTGTTGTAGGTTAATGGACAGGAGTGTATTAAGAAGAACATAAACACCCAAGAAACTATTCGGATGCTGTTAAAATCCCCAACTGGCCTGGGAATTGTACATGTGACTACACAACCGTAACGCTGATCTTTCACCCAAGAAGTCAGACTACAAGGATATGAAACGATGAGGAATATCTTACTGCAAGGTAGCCTACGAATAGCATAAGTGGATGGTTCGGCTGCCGCCGCCTTTGCAGGCCCGCCGCAGAGGCTTCCGCCGCATTGACTGCCCTCGCTAAGACTGCATGCTTAACCTTACATCCGCTATCCTGGAAGGGCATAACCTTACTTTTGACCGGTTAGAGAGCAAGCCTAACCTCATGGAGGGGCCTAACCTCAGTTTTACGGCCGGATGCCCTTCACAACGCCAATTGCACAAGATGGCGGCTGTACAGGGCTCCTTATGAGACGATTTAGTGCGCTTGCGCAAGATGGTAGCCGCAAGAAGGCTGCTCTACATAGGCTCTTATGAGACACCCTAGGGATGTTTGCGCCATGAATAACAACAAGGTAAGAAGTGCATTTTCACCTTTGTAAAGCATAGCATACTTAGTATAATATATTTCGAAATGTTTTGTTTAATTTCAATGTTGGAGGAGGCATTACAATTTCGGAATCATGCTACCTCTTCGCAAAAAGCTGTTAAGTAGCATACTAACCTAGTCAGCAGCAAAACGATAACTGTTGTAGTACATTGTAAATAAATATTTTATTGCGTTTAAAATGTTGTACTTACTGCATTCCTTTGCCTCCTTACACCTACTCATTCTTGAAAAAACGATCAAGTCTAAACATGTACAACTATGTTGACGTCATCGCTGCAGGTTAAACAAACACGTGCTCACTCTAGACTTCGCGATGCATGTTTAAACTCGTTCTATAGAGATATGTCTTAACAGAGAGAAAGCCATAACTGCCTATGTATAGCCGCCATTTTGTGTAGTAGCCTCTAAGCTAGCATTTTTCATAACAGCAGCCACCATCTTGTGCAGTACACTCTAAGCTAGCTTTCTCCATAAGAGCCTGTGTATAGCCGCCATCTTGTGCAATCGCCCCCTAGGCTATCGCCACCATCTTGTGCAATCGCCCGTAGCCGGCATCTCTAACAGCATCTTGGTTTAAAAAACTAAGATAATATGAGAAGGGCAGCTCGGTAAGTATGTTGAGAAGGGCAGGTTGCTTTACAACTATGATCGTAAGAAGGGCAGCTTGCTTGCTTGCGGCATAGCTAAGTCCCGCGCTATAACGTTTTACTTCCGTCAAGATAGTAGCAGTAAGCCATGCGCATGTAGTTAAAGATGGTGGCTGACAGCTGTCAAAGAGCACATGGAATTTTTCAAATTGCTGGCCACCACATGGCTAAGGATGTTTAGTTTCGTAAAGATAGAAGCACTGAGGTTAGCGATGTAAGATGGCGGATGACAGCTGTCAGAAAAGCACGTGGCTTTGTTTGCAAACAAGAGCACATGGAATTTTTCAAATTGCCTGCCACCACATGTACAAGGATGAGGTTTAGTGTCGTTAAGATAGCAGCACTGAGGTTAGCGATTCAGGAAGGCGGATGACAGCTGTAAAAAAAGCACGTGGAATTTTTCAAATTTCCCGCCACCACGTACCTAAGGCAGTAGCTAAAAATGGCAGCACGATGCTCTGTTGACTAAAGGTGGCCGCTGTCAAAAATCACGTGGCTTTCTGTACAAAACAAGAGCACATGGAATTTCAAATTGCCCTCCATCGCATGCAAGAGGATCTTCATAACAGCAACCGCCATCGTGTGCAGTAGCCTCTAAGCTAGCTTTCTTCACAAGAGCCCATGTAGAGCCACCATCTTGCGCAAGCGTCCCTACGGCATCCCGTAAGAGCCTATGTACAGCAGCCATATTGCGGAAGCACCCCCGGGCCGTCTCATAAGAAGCTATGTATAGCAGCCATCTTGCGCAAGCACACTTACGCCGTCTCGTAAGGAGCTGTGTATAGTCTCCATCATGTAGAATTAGATAGCCGCCATATTGCGCAAGCGTCCCTAGGACGTCTTAAAAAGCCTTTGTATAGCAGCCACCTTGTGCGAGCACCCCTAGGCCGTCTCATAGAAAGCTATGTATAGTCGCTATCTTGTAGAATTAGATAGCAGCGACCGTGCGCAAGCGTCCGTAGGGCGTCTCATAAGAGCCTGTGTATAGCAGCCATCTTGCGGCCAACATCTTACACAAGCGCACTTAAGGCGTCTCATAAGGAGCCGTGTATAGCCACCATCTTGTAGAATTAGATAGCCGCCATCTTGCGCAAACATCCGTAGGGTGTCTCATTAGAGCCTATATATAGCAGCCATCTTGCGGCCACCATCTTGCGCAAGCACCGTTAAAGCGTCTCATAAGGAGCCGGGTATATCCACCATCTTGTGCAATTGGCGTCAGGAAGGGCACTCGTCCGTAAAACTGAGGCTCCTCCATGAAGTTAGGGGTGCTCTCTTATGCTAATCTCTATTGCCCTACTACTCAAAATAACGTCTCGAGAATACCTATTGCCCTACTACTCAAGATAGCGTCGGGAAGGGCATCCGGACGTAAAACTAAGCTTAGGCCCCTCCATGAGGTTAGGCTTGCTGTCTTGTGCTAAACATTTAGGTTAAGCCCCTCCAAGATTGCGGATGTAAAGTTAAGCTCGCTCTTTTAGGGGTCAGGAAGGGCATCAGGCCGTGAAACTGGGGTTCGGCCCCTCCATGAGGTTAGGCTTGCTCTCTTACACGTCAAAAGTAAGGTTAAGCCCCTCCAAGATAGCGGATGTTAGTTAAGCATGCATTCTTTGCGAGCGCAGTCAATGCGAAGGGCCGGCGGAGGCGGCGGCCGCCGAACCATCCACTTATACTACTCCTTCGTATGGCTTATCAGATACGACGTTTACACCTACGTTTTCGGAAAAGGAATTAATTGACAAATTCCTTAGTTCATTTGGTAGATTACGGACAAGTTCTAGGAGCCCACCCCGTTCCTTCCACCTGGTACCACCTAACACACAATTTTGAGGAGTAGGCCAACTAATCCAGTTCCGAAAATTCACCTCATTGGGGCCAAGGCATTATGCGACTTCCGTAGGGCAATACATGGCTGAGGTTTTTAATTAATTTTGCTAGATAAACACCAAACATGTCCCCGGAGGTCGTTTACATGCCAATATCGTACGACACGGACTTTCTTCCAGCCATCAAATATCGAACTGTCTGTGCGGGTTTTAAATCCTCCAACATAGCACCCGGTGGCCGACACTGCCACTAATCCACACAAGACAATATATAGCATAGTTCACGTCCTAGTTCGTGAGCAACAGACACGGGCTGATTAGTGGAGCCCTACATGGATGCGGATATCCGCGAAGTTAGTGTCTTGGCGTATGGAAATTGTATAACAGTGTAGATAATTATTGTGATAATTTCTAAATAATTAAGTTTATTGATTTTCACTCAGTCATACTCTTATTTTTGCTTGGGATTAGGCGACCCTTGAGAGTGTTATGGGAGAATGGTGATACATAAAGAGCCTTAACACTTAAGCTTAATTGGCTCCTGACCTCAATTAATGGAGGAAGGAACAAAGGTCAATACGTCCGTAGTTGTGGCAAGAGAAAATCCCTCATAAACCTCATAAACCTATCCGTTTCAATACATTCGGTGTAATATACTGTAGTTAAATATTTACAATATCCGCGAATAACCATACGGGGATGCGGAGAGGACGCGGATAAAATTATGTATATCCGCGCAGATGTCTACTGATTTGATTAGTACATTGCGCTGAGTGGCAGAGCACTTTGTTATAAAATAGGAGTGACCAAGTCGAATAAATTCTGAGGAAGATATTGGAGACAGTCGGTCCTTGAACGTGCCGAACGTAGTTGGAAATTTCCTGTACAACTGGATCATGGTATACCAGTGTGGGGAATTTATTATCAACGTGATCTCGGTCTAAACTGTTATAGGTCTAACTGCTAATACGTGATATCAGTTCCACGCCAGTCATTGAAAGCAGAACAGGATGGTATGAGTAGACAAACTGAAAGAGTGGAAATTATATGGAGTCTAATATAAGTGGGAGACACACACTGGATTTCTCTAGGAGTTGTGCCATTAACAGCAGCAGCAAATTATTTAGCATGAATTGAATGAAATATAATTAGCCTGAAGTATAGAAATTGTAATTGACTGAGGACGGAAATATTCAGCATAAGGAGATGGACCTGGAAATGGTCAGAATTTCTAAAACCTACAATTCAAGAGGATTCAAGATGTTGAACTGGACTGCGTGACAAGCAGGATTTTTTCCTAGTGGTTTAACGTCGCAGTAACACTTGGACGGTTTTCGGCGATATAAGGAAAGGAAAGGGCATGGATTGGGAAGGATGCGGTATTGGCTTTAATAAAGGCACTGTCCCATGTTTTTACCCGTGTGAAAGTGGGAAACGAAGGAAAACCAAGATCAGGGCTGCCGACAGTGGGGTTCAAACCCATAATTTCCCGAATCCAAGCTCACAGCTACGTGACCCGAACCACTCAGCCGACTCGTTGGATCCACGAACAATAATAGCAGGTTGATTATACTGATTGGTTATAGATTCTACATCCGGTTGTTACATGCAATCGAATACATTTCCTTTGATAATCAGCATGATAACAAATTTAAAGGTAGAGTGAACTGCTAGATTGAAGTAGGTACAGTGTTCTGGCAATATTAGACACCTGTATTGTTCTTAGTTTTCATAAATTAGAAAACTGCTATTAAGATGAATACGGTTTGTGCTTGTGCTAGACCAGCCTATTTTATTCTTCTTGCATGCCTACGGCAGGATTGGGCACGATGAGCATCGAGGAATAAATAACAAGAAAACAACACACACACAGGCAGAGATGTGGAAAATTAAGAACAAAAAATCGGGGGAAGCTCAAATCAACTAGAGGTAACGGGCGATAAATAGGTACTTACCTATCATAGTTTGTGCGGGCCGGGTCCAAAATTATCAGAGACAAAAGTCATGAACTGAACTCGAGCCTATTAGATCAAAAGGGTAACATTTAAAAGATTAACCCTCCTATTCCAACAGTAATAATGCCGAGTAGGAAACAAAGAGTTTATTTCATAAATTTCATAATTTGTTCATAAATGCATAGTGTGGTAACTTAAAAAAACATTTCCAAGGCTTATACGACGTTGCTGGGGAAGAAACCTAAGAAGGTCTAATGCTAGGTTGCGAATATGAAATTTGCCGGTGGGCCACTTTAAATAGCATACTTAGACTATTCACAGTACATTTTACCGATATGGTAGTATGTAATATTAGTCCTAAGCTCGAAGGCTGTTCGGACCGCCAATAGTTCTACCATGTACCGTAACTTGACGGAATCGAAGGAGCATATTAGTGAACGAAGGAGCGAGGTAGTTCCATGCTGCTTTCCTCGACCAAGCAAGGCAGCATTTTTACGCATTATCCTGCCTAAATCACTTAAACTTGTATTCCAGATGACCCTACAATGAACATAGAGTAGCGTGTGAGCGCTTGTGACATAGTGTGTTCGATCTCTAAACAATGGGAACACAAACACATAAGACCCAACTGTAGTGTGTAAGGGTGGAGGGGAATTGCAGTGTTTACTATTACGAAACAGAGTCAACAAGTCTAAGTACAGGAAGAGTTTGCTAATGGCCAATAACACAGCAGTGAATGTTCCAAAGTATTTTCACAAGAACTGTTTAGATATTTCATTCTCAATTGTGAATTTTTATGTGCTGCAGGGTAATTGAAAATCATTAACTAGTCCAATGCCACTTCCTGAGCGTAAAGAGTACTCCATAGAGATAAAGGGCGCAGAAATATGCGCCTTGCAGGTGGGGAGACCTTCTCTGGAAGAAACTGTACAGAGTAGCTTGTCCTGTGCACAATAACCCACGACAAGGTCGACCTCTACAACCAACCGAGAGAAAATATAGGCCGATTAGAAGGAAATCAGTAGCACACCCTAGAAAGACAACTCTACATATCACTGCTAACCTGAGGCAGAATTATGGGGTATGTGTCCACGTATCTACTGTAAAGCGTGGGTTCAAAGATCAGGACTTGTTAGTTTACCATCCTTGCAAGAAACCCTTCATAAGTGAACGCGAGAGAAAGAAGAGACGTGCCTTTGAACTTGACATAGCAGAAGTTGTCTAGGGTATTATGGAGTGAGGACAGCAAATTTAACATGATGTCTTCTGATGGTATTTAATATGCTCATCGCCCTAGAAATAAAATATACTGTCTAGGTACAAGTTTCTTACTGTAAAACATGAAGGTGGGAACGTCATGGTCTGGGGATGATTCTCCAATATGGGCGTAGGTCAATTAGTGAGCATCGATTGTATAACGAAGGTTCTTGACTGCAAGGATATTTCGTACAAACATATGCTACCATATGCCATATGTTATGAAAAATATGACTCAAAAACGGTGTTTTCAACATAATAATTATCCCAAACCTCGGTGTAAATGTCCAACAGGTTATATGCAAAAGAAGAAGATAGAATTTTTGCAATGGCGAAGTGGTAGTTCAAATTTAAAGCCATTAGAACACATGTGAGAGCTGCTGGACGCACGTGTAGGGACATGATCAAATGCAATAAACCTGAGTTCTTAAACAGTTTGATATCTGAATGGTCAAAGAAACCTAAGGCAAAATTAGGTCCCGTATTGCTACCATGCCTACGAGATGTGATGCTGTGATACGAGCAAAAGGCTATTCCACTGTCACAAAATGAATATTTATTTGATTTATTTCTCCAGAAGATCTCTGTCAAAACATTTATGAGCTTTGAATTTCACAAATAAACAAACAATTTTCTACCCCAAAAGGTTAGACTGTTTTTAATGTATGTTTTTATTCTTCATATTTTATATTGTACATTGTAAAATAGGCAAAACAATGTTGTGAATAAAGCTATTGTGTGAAACGTTGTTGTCAAAATACTTATGAGCGCTACAGTACACATGCAGTTATATCTTGCTCAAGTGCACATTGTCTACTTGTTAAAATCATAGTTTTATCAGAAAAATTTTGAAGTAAACAAATAAATACAATTTTCTTTAACACTTGTGATATACATGGACATATATTTGTAGTATAAATCGACAACTAAGAATGAAAACCATGTACGTCTGATTTCACTAATTTTACAGTAGAATCAAAGGTTTCTTCAGATTACAAAGCTTCTCCCAACAGGCTTATTGATAATAATGTTGGATTGAATCTTAGAAACATGTATGTACTGACTGCTTACAAAAACACCTGTTGCTGTACTTAAGAGATTGTCATACATTTGCGATTAGGAGTTACGAGGTTTTCAATGTATTTCAATACATTTTCAGAGACTGTAGAATAACTTCAATTTCTACTAGAAAATTCAACTTAAATGACGTGGCTGCAACAGATAATTTGACAACTTGAGTTTTCTTTACTTGTTTTATTTCATCAACTAAGCATTTGTGTAGTCAACTAAATCTTACATGTTTAATTATTATCAGAGGCCAACGGGCATTTCACAAATACACCCACTCAGAAATAAGTGGTTTAGTAACGGGTCACTAGAAGGCAGTATAATTCTGAATTTTCTATTTTTCAGTCAATGAGCAGCTTGACGTACGAGGTTTTCAAACTTTGGTCCAAATATCTCATTTTCAGAAAAATCCAACTAACGACATTATCATTCTTAAATGTTGACATGAATAAAATAATGTACTCCAAACGCATACTTACTCTATTAAAGCCGCTCTCCAACAGTTTGGACAAGATCTAAAAGAATCGTGAAGTGTCATACTATTAACGTGATCTTTCTATTGCACATAATTTGGAAATATGTGAACACCATACAAGCTCACTCACAATACAGCCATTACCTTGCTTATGTCTTACAGCGGTCGACGGACATGACATAAGCTTATATACATTAAGTAATGGTTGTTAATTGAATAAGCTTATCGGTGAACTTAGACTGAGTGAGGAAGAAATCACAACTGCACGTAAGTCACGCTGTTCACTTATTCTCAGAATATTTTTAATTTCTGAAGTATCGCTCAAGAATTTTTTAATGAATTTATGATCAATATAAGAATTCAACTCTAATTAGGCTGAAATAATTCTACAATATTATCAGATTTGTCCGTTTTATTGATTAGGCCACTCAATTGAATCAATATACTTCCAAATTTTAGGATTAAAATTACTTATTTCTGAAAATTATGACAAACCTGATAAATACAAGTAAAATAGTTAGTTTTATATTTGTTAAGAGCACACTCTCGACTTGTTTCAATGAACGTTTTATGTGGATGAATGTTGATATAGACACAGTATGTTCTACACTTGAGATATTTGTGGACTAATCTTTGCAGTGTTCGAATAGCACTATTCTCTATCTCTCACCACATATCCAGTAGAAAGCTTGGGCTGTACCTAAATTAAGGCCATGGCCGCTTCTTTCCCACTCCTAGCCCCTTCCTACCCCATCATCGCCATGAGACCTTATCAGTGTCGATGCGACGTAAAGCTAGCAATACATCTAACAGAAACATCAAAGGTTATAACTTGGCCTGATAATGCCGTTAATCTTACCTATAGAACAACAATCGCCACCAACATCACTAACAAGCGATCAAATAATGAGTGGAAATCCTTGACTTTTACAGTGCTAATTAAAGCTTATAGCCTAATTTTCATTCCTTGTTAACGAGTGCTGATCAAAATTTGCGTTGGAAAGTAGTTAATCGGCGTTTATAATAAGTTAAAAAATGGGAAACTGTCAGTGAAGACCGGTGATCAAATGACATGTAGGACCCCATGAAATATTGGACCTTCATACGACCACGTACAGAACGTTTCGTGACATAGTTTGAACATCAAACATCAGTGAATTTCCATTACATGATAGTCAGAAATCACATTGTGTAAAGTGCCCTATTCCCGAAACCACGTGTGAGTTCCCTAGATGTGTTGGGCCACGGTAAGACCACGTGTGGGGTCCTGAATTTGACAACGTGCGGGCATTTATGCTATGGAGTCCTTCCTCTTGTGATTTGTTTCAATATATCTGGCGTAAGTATGGCTTTCGTTTTAATACTCGCTTAATGAGAGAAAACTTACTTATATTTTGATCTTTTGAACTTTGGCTTTCGTTTTAATACTCGCTTAATGAGAGAAAACTTACTTACATTTTGAACTTGACTACCGTTACTGCGAACTATACGGACTGTTAATGCTGTTGAACAGAGCTTTTTAAACTAACGTAGAACATTAGTTTTCCTAATTTCTTCTCAACCCGCCAATGGCAATAAGGACGAAATACGTTGTAGGATATGGAATGGTTACGACATCGTAGTAATTTACGTCAACTGAACTGCCTAGGAGAGAGATAGCGCAGTGAAGAATGACCAGTCGACGGTCGAACAATTGCTAAGCATTAATTTCAAACACAACATGCATTCAAACGAATCGTAAAGTTAATGAAGTACGAAAAGGAACGATTGGCCTATTATGGACGCTGTGGGTAAACACAAGCTTTTCCTGTAGGACAGTTCCTTTAATCATCTCAAGTATGCTAATTAAAGAACCTTGTTGGTGTGACGAAATACTTCGTGATACTTTCTTTATTCATTCGAAGACGTCAGCTATGTGAAAGGAGGTTTATATTTCGTTGGAGTAGTTGTTCCGCGTGAAAGCTGAAGATGCTATCGGGACAGTTATTGACGATGGTAGTAACTCTATGCGATGGACAGAAAGAAATATTAATACTTCTATATCCACGTCTTTATAGAGGTAAGAAGAAATATATCTTCTACTTCAAATATCTGGTAGAAAATTACGCTAATAATAGGAATGTTCTTGGTAATTTCACTGAGAAATACGGCCATTTACAGCTGTAAGAGGTACAGATTATTCGACATCCTGCTAAGTATGAGGCTATGTGAGTCTTCATCGATGATGCATGAAGAGACACTCGCTCGGGTGGAAACGTCGTTACGAATGAGTTAGTTAACTAACAACTTACAGCATGAAGTCTGTGTAATTGTTCGTTTGTGCTAGTGCATTCACTATCCTTAAATGAGGAGGTGATGCACATACACACAGCACTGCTAGTCATGTCTTAGAGCAATCACATGTAAGTTCATGAATTAAACTACTGCATTGAATGCCACTCATAACTGGGCCGTATCAAAGGAAATAAAACCCCATGGAGTAACACTTTGTTTGGTATACATTCGATTAAATATTTTACTTCACCAATCACATGACTTGAGCATTAAACTTGTTATACTACGGGTATTTTCAGTATGTGATACAAACATGAACAGCTGACACTGTTTAGTGCCTCGTGCTACACACTTTACACATATAACACTCTGCTATTATAGTTATAGTTAATATTATGATATGTGTTAGCCGGTAATAATTATTTGTAACAGAAAATGACGAACATAGATTAATCTACTGAAATATAGCAGAATCAAGCTGTTTTAAGGAGAGTTTCCTTAAAAAATATCTTTGAGACAAGAAAACATTCCAGCTATAAATGAACGACGGAGATATACAAGCTAGTTTAAAAACGAGGGCCAGATAATGGCAAACCATTAAGAAAATATTATAACCGTCAGCGTGGAAGGATGGATTTTGCAAAACGTTGAAAAAACTGCTTGTAGCGGGAAAATGGTAGGGGTGGTCAGGAAAGCTATGCAAATAATTTAAACATTCCACTTCAATGGCCAAAGGCATTTAAGAATGATGACTTTCCTTGACGGACAAGTTTCTTACTTGTTTGCTGAAAATTTATGTCTCTGTTCCTTACCTTCTACGACTTCATATTCTCTTAACGAAGTTGGATTCACCAGAGTCTTAAATTTTCATAATGCTCATCATTGGACAGCGTGTGCATAATCTGGAGGGAACTGGAAAGGTTATGCACGAAGATAATGCACGTGCCCGTGCAGTTTCAGTGATTATCATCAACCATGACAATGATCTGAATCGTTGTTCAATAATTCTAAACTAATAGTCGAGAAGCGAAATAGATCAATCTGCTATCTGTAAATAGAGATATTTTATTTCCTTCTCAGTGGCTTGCAGATTGAAACTGAAAGCAAAGCGTAGTGAAAATTGTAGATATATATGTACAGAGTGTCATTCGAAAGGGGGTAGCAGTTCTTTGGAAGTTGCAAGGGCGGCAGTCCAGATGATAGACTAACATGGTCTTGTAACAACACTTAACATGGCTTAGCTGTGTTGATACTGCTACATGGCTGAAAACAACGGGAAATTACAGCCGTAACTGACTCCTGATGACATGCAGCTCTCTCTGTATGAATGATGTACTGATGATGGCTTCCTCCTGGGTAAAATGCTCCGGAGGTAAAATAGTCTCCGGGTGGGGACTACACAAGAGGGGCAATCGCCAGGAAGATGGATACTGATATTCTGCGAGTCAGAGTGTGGAATGTTAGAACTTTGAATTATTGTGGTAGGTTAGATAATCCGAAAAGGGAGATGGACAGACTAAAGTTAGATGTAGTTGGTATAAGTGAAGTATGTTGGCAGGAAGGGCAGGATTTTTGGTCAGGTGACTACAGAATTATCAACACAATATCAAACAGGGGAAATGCAGGATTTGGTTTAATAATAAATAAGAAAATAGGGCATCGGGTAAGCTACTACGATCAGCATATTGAAAGGAGCATTGTTGTCAAGAAAGGCACCAAGCCAATGCCCACCACGCTAGTGCAGATCTATGTGCCTACTAGTTCAGCGTATGATGAAGAAATCGAAAAATATATGAAGAGATAGAAGTTTTAATGCCATATGTGAAAGGTAACGAGAATCTAATTGTAATGAGAGACTGGAATGCAGAGGTAGGCCAAGGAATAGAAGGTAATGCAGTTGGAGAATTCGAATTGGTTTAAAAGAATGAAAGAGAAAGCCGGATGGTAGTATTCTGCCCCGATCATAATTTAGTCCTTGATAACACTTGGTTCAAACACCACAAACGACGGCTGTATACATGGACGAGAACTGGAGACACTGGAAGGTATGAAATAGACTTCATTATGATTAGACAAAGATTCAGAAACCAGGTGTTGGATTCCAAACCTTTCCCATTAGCAGACGTCGACTATGACCACAAACTGCTGGTCATGAAATGATATCTGAAGTTGAAGAAATTGTAGAAAAGAAGGAATGCAAGAAATTTGAATCTAGAAAAGTTGAAAGAAATGAGTTTGAGGGATTGTTTTAAGGAACATGTAGCAGAGGGACTAAATGGAAAGGCTGAAGAGAACGCAGTAGAGGAGGTACGGACAGTTGTGAAGAATGATATCTGTAAGGCTGTTGAAGAAAATTTAGAAAGAAAGGAAAGATCAACTAAGAATCAGTAGATAACTGAGGAGATACTAGACCTGATTGACGAACGAAGAAAGTACAGGAATGCAAAAATTGAGGGGGGCAGAAAAGAATACACGCGAATAAAGAATGAAGTAGAGAGAAATTGCAGGACAGCCAAAAAAGAATGGCTGAAAGAGAAGTGCAAGTATGTGAAGATTGTGCGGTCACCGGAAAGGTAAATGCTGCATACAGGAAAATCAAGGACATCTTTGAAGAAAGGAAAACTAGGTGTATGAATATGAAGAGCTCAGATAGAAAACTACATCTAGCGAAAGAATACAAGGCAGAAATATGTCAGGAACGTAACTAAACAGTTGTATCATGGTAAAGAAGTAGATGATATGGTTCTGGAACAAGAAGAGGTTGTTCACAGTGATGAAATGGGTGACCCAATTTTGAGGTCAGAATTCGACAGAGCTTTGAGAGAACAAAATAGGAACAAGGCATCGGGATTTGATGACATACCCTCAGATCTATTGACTGCCTGAGAAGAAACCAGCAAGGCAATATTTATTCATTAATTTTGTAAGATATATGAAACAGAGTAAGTGCCATTCAATTCTCGGCACAATGTTTTTATATCTATTCCCAAGAAAGCCGGTGTTGTCAAGTGTGAAAACTACCGCACCATTAATTTAGTATCTCACGCCTACAAAATTTTAACACGTATTATTTACAGAAGAATGTAAAGACAATTTGAAACTGAGTTGGGAGAAGATCAATTTGGTTTCAGAAGGAATATATTAACATGTGAAGCAATCCTGACTTTACGCCTGATCTTAGAGGACCGAATTAAGAAAGACAAGCCCACGTACATGGATCTAGAAAAGGCAATCGCTAATGTTGATTGGATCAAGCTATTTGAGATTCTGAAGTTGATCGGGATCAGATAACGAGGAAGGAGAATTATCTACAATCTGTCCAAAAATCTGTGTGTAGTGATAAAAAATTGAGGGCTTCGAGAAAGAGGCAGCAATCCAGAAAGGAGTGAGGCAAGGCTGTTGTTTTGTCCCCTGTCCTTTTCAGTGTTTACATAGAACAGGTGATAAAGGAAATCAAAGAGGAATTTGGAAAGGGAATCAAAATCCAAGGAGTGGAAATAAAAACCCTGAGATTTGCTGATGAGACAGTTATTTTACTTGACTCGGCAAAAGATGTGGGAAAATTGCTGAATGGGACAGTCTTGGGGAAGGAGTATAAGATGAAAATAAGTTTGTCCAAAACAAAATTACTGGAATAAGTTCGAACCAAGTGAGGTGATGCAGGAAATACTTGATTGGGTAATGAAGTCTCAAGGGAAGTAGATGAGTATTGTTACCTGGGTAGTAAAAGTAACTAACGATGGTAAAAATAAGGAGAACATAAACTGCACACTTGAACAAGCAAGGAAGAGTTTTATTAAGGAAAGAAATTTGGTCCCCTCGAACACTGATATAGGAATTAGAAAGATGTTGTAGAAGACTTCCATCTGGATCGTGGCCTTGTATAACATGGACGCTAACTAGCTCAGAAAGAGAGAGAATTGAAATTTAGAAATGTGGTGTTAAAGAAGAGTGCTGAAGGTGAGACTGGTAGATAGAACCACGAATGAAGAGGAACCACAGATGTAGAGGTACTGAATCGAATTGTTGCGGGGAGTCAATTTAGCTTAATTTATCCAGAAGTGGAGATACAATGATAGGACACATTTTAATACACCCAGGGCTTCTTAAGTTGACTTTTGAAGGAAGTGTAGGTGGTAAGAACGGAAGGGTAGGCAAAAGTACGAATTTGAAAACGAGATTAAAGCAGATGTATATTGTAGTAGTTATGTAGAAATGAACAGGCTAGCACAGGATAGGGTGTCATGGACGGCTGCATCAAACCAGTCTATGGACTGATGACTCAAACAACAACAGGATGAACGAACCTCGGACCAGCCCTGCGATACGGGTACGAATTTCTGACCAGGATTCAAATCGAACCCGGAGCCTCCCGTTGAGATGTTCCCTTGTTACTCCTAGACCAAGGGCCCGGTCACTTGTAGGTAATCAAGGACACGCATGAAATGACTATATCAATTAATACTCGTATTTTTTAAAGTTGATGTTTTGTTGTGTGATATTCAGAAGAATTCCAGGTCTTCATAACAATTCCTCATTCCACACAAATTTGATAAGTAAGGTTCAAAATCATATTTTAATATAGATAATAGGTTGGTTTTCAATCGTATGTTTTCTAATATCACACAATATTTGTTTCAATCTGATATTTATTCTTAGTACTTCTTATTGGCCAACAAATAAGATATTACAATGTCGAAGAGCAAATATTCCTCAAGTATCTATTGTGGAACGACAGAAAAATGAACAAACTGGAAGATGAAATATCCTGAAAAACGATACATGACGCAATTCTGTATAATCTACGAATGAAAATTTTCTGTATTTAGTTAACACTAAAATTCGTTTTTTATTTTTTTATTTTTTTTATAACTTACTTTGTTCAACAGACTCGCGCAAGTGATATGAGTGAGGCTCTGAAGGTAGCCAATCTTCTATAACGCGTATGAAAAATTTAAAAGTACACTATGAAGCACTATTATACATAGGTCATGGCTTGCGAGATGGTTTGTCTTGTAGCGTTGGAGAGCAAATAGCATGGTTCTGCTCTCTGCACCTAACCGCTCCTAGCAGATGGTGTTTCCCTATAGATTTATTATGTCTATTCAGTAGCGTCCATTTTCTTCAAAATTCGTACAGAATTGCATGTATGATATTAACCCATCGCCATGCGATTATTTCGCATGAAAAGTCACCGCTGTTCGCAATTTTTCCTTGCATTTTAGGTTATGAAAATATATATAACAATAAATTCCTATTTGCTTTACGTCGCACCGACATAGATAGATCTTACGGCGACGATGGGATAGGAAAGACCTGGGAATGGCAAGGAAACGGCCGTGGATTAATTAAGGTGGGGAACCACGAAAACCATCTTCAGGGCTGCCGACAGTGAGGATCGACCCCCCTATCTCACGATTACTGGATACTGGCTGAACTTAAGCGACTGCAGCTATCGAGCTGGGTGGTTATGAATATTGCGCCAAATAACATTATATTAGATTTTAGATTCCCACTCTAAAATGAAGCCTTAGTTTTATGAATATGATGAATTTCTCTCCATTGGTAATCCTAAGAGATGAGAAATCGTGTTCGAATCGCAAGATTAGCCACGTATTTACCGCCCCCCCCCCTGTCTTATTAATGGAATCGCCATTTGATATGAATGCGTGAACAGATATCCTTAGCCACAGCCTTTTCCACTATCGAGGAAAAATTGGAAAAATGCTTCCTTTTCATCTCTATGATAAAATCCCCAGTCTTCTTCTTCTTCTTCTTCTTCTTCTGCGTCGTCTTCTTCTTCTTCTTCTTCTTCTTCTTCTTCTTCTTGCTACTATTATTATTATTATTATTATTATTATTATTATTATTATTATTATTATTATTATTACTATCATTATCATCACCACCTTCCCAAAGACCGTGATGCACGATGAAAATGACACTGAATTAACTAGATGCTCATTTTAAAAGGAAGGAATAATGCCTCCAAATGGTACGTGCGAAATATTAATATGGAAAAAACACAATAGAAGCAAATTGTCAGTCACAGTACTATATTTTAGATTTAAATATACATAACGAAGTTATCCGTCACTTTAAGCTAATGGGTTAAGTTATGTCTGACTCTTTAAAGCTGTACTGTGATAATTCATGGGTGAAAGAACATTTTCCACTCACTGCATTTAGTTTGTTTGACTTGTCACATGAATCTGAATCTGCCGGGCTGAGTGGCTCAGACGGTTAAGGCGCTGGCCTTCTAACCCCAACTTGGCAAGTTCGATCCTGGCTCAGTCCGGTGGTATTTGAAGGTGCTCAAATACGACAGCCCCGTGTCGGTAGATTTACTGGCACGTAAAAGAACTCCTGCGGGACTAAATTCCGGCACCTCGGCATCTCCGAAGACCTTAAAATGTAGTTAGTGGGACGTAAAACAAATAACATTATTATTATGAATCTGAATCTCTTCTCCTCACAACTTTACTTTATCCAGGGAGAGAAAACAATATATTTCATATCCTCAAAATAAAACTAATCAGTTGCCTCTTTACAGTTCTATAAAATGCATTTTTGGACTTGCGAAGTGTATTTGCTTATACAACACGATTGATCCTACTCCCGCGTTACATGTTTTTCTCAGCAGGCCTTTCCTCTATTAGCTTAAACGGTTAATTTTATTCACCATAAACTGACAAGATTGGCCAAACCTAGTGTGTGTAACTTCCCAGAAGCTCCATAAGTTCATGTTATATATAGCGATGTTGGGTCTACTGGACATAATGGACGAACAGCAGGGAGTGACACTTACGTAAAGAGGAGAGGTTCTTTCGTCTCATCAACTACATGTTTTGATTAGCGCGAGTTTAACTGGTAGCTTACATCTCCGCTACATACCTGCACGTTTCTACTACGTCCTGTGGCCTTCTTCAATATTTTACTAAGCATCTGGTTAAGGCTCTTTAAAATACATCCTTTTTGTGGACGTTCCGAATGCGTTGATCGTCATCTGGATGTTCGGTAGCGTGGAACAAGGTTCTTAAACTGACAAGAAAATGAAGCCGATGTCGGTAAACAGTATCTGAGAATAACGTAGTACATGAGAGGCTGTTATAGCAGTGTTCAATTCTTAAATACAACTATTACCGAATACTTTCTTTGGCTTGAACAAGGAACGAGACATGTTTACAAGTATCGGACGTAAAGATAGAATTACACGACACGACACACCGCATGGATGTATTGATAGGTAAGGGCAGACGTTCCGCTTTTCCAGATGGCAACAATGAAGAAATGATTCGAAGGCCGGTGAAGGGAATGAAAATTATCAGCAAGGCTGAGTATTGAGGACGGTAGATTGTTGTCCTTTAGAGCTCTTACTGGTGAGTTTGATTCCGGCAGACTTACCAACTCATTAAGAGCACCTGCGGGACAAATTTCTATCAGCTCGGCGTCTTGGAAAGCCGTACAAGTAGCTAATGGACGTAAAACCATTATTATTATTATTATTATTATTATTATTATTATTATTATTATTATTATTATTATTATTATTATTATTATTGCTATTCGCTTTACGTCGCACCGACACAGATAGGTCTTATAGCGACGATGGGACAGGGAAGGGCTAGGAGTGGGAAGGAAGCAGCCGTGGCCTTAATTAAGGTACAGACCCGGCAATTGCTTGGTGTGAAAATGGGAAACCACGGAAAACCATCTTCAGGGCTGCCGACAGTGGGGTTCGAACCTACTATCTCCCGAATACTGGATACTGGCCGCACTTAAGCGACTGCAGCTATCGAGCTCGGTATTATTATTATTATTATTATTATTATTATTATTATTATTATTATTATTATTATTATTATTATTATTATTATTATTATTATTATTATTATTATTATTATTATTATTATTATTATTAGCGGGCTAAGTGGCTCAGACAGTTGAGGCGTTGGCCTTTTGACCCCAACTTGGCAGGTTCGATCCAGGCTCAGTCAGGTTGTATTTGAAGGTGCTCAAATACGTCATCCTCGTGTCGGTAGATTTACTTGACACGTAAAGGAAATCCTCCGGGACTATATTTCGGCAGATTTTCAATAATTTGAGGGACTATTAGCTGTAGTACCCGTCGTCTCCGTGACAATCACATAGCTTGTGTAAAAGTTATCTAACTCCACAACTATTTTCAGCCAATATTCAGGCATGCTGTTTTACTGGAGACACACCAGTAATCCGGGTTATTAGAAAGGAGTGGCAGGAGAAGGGACTAAGCTCATCGCAACAAACAATGGTCAATGTAATGTTACTGTTGACCAGTTTTATGAGCTTTCGGTATTGTAGGCCTTCACATTTAGTCTTCTTCCGACTCTGTGATAATGGGGCATCTAATGTAAAGGAAGTTCTTCCTTCTTTAATGCCGAATGTCTTATCTTCTTAAAATCTTGATCTTTGTGCCTTTCACGAAACATTGATATTTTCCGAGATGTGGCGGGAACGTGTCATATCATGTCCCGTTCATATACAAGGCTATCATGACATTACTGGCTAAATGCGCGCCAGTAAGGTAAAGTGCACTGCACTCCAGCACGAAGAGAACGCATGTTAGGCGGACAGAGTGGCTCGGACTGTAAGGCGCTAGTCTTCTGAGCCAAAGTAGGCGGGGTCGAGTTTGGATGAGTCCAAATATGTCAGCCTTGTATCAGTATATTTACCGGCACATAAAAGAACTCCTGCAGGACAAGGTTTCTGGAACTCAGTGACTCCGAAAATTATATAAGTAGTAACTGGGGCTTAAAACCTATAACATTAAGTTATTACTAGAAGGAATGCATTTTGTTCCAACAACTGGCTTTACGTCGCACCGACACAGATACGCCTTATGGCGACGATGGAACAGAAAATGGCTAGGATAGGGAAGAAAGCGGCCGTGGCCCTAATTAAGGTTCATCCCCAGCATTTTCCTGGTGTGAAAATGTGAAACCACGGAAAACCATCTACAGGGCTGCCCACAGTGGGGACCGAACCCACTATCTCCCAAATATAGGATACTGACCGCACTTAAGCGACTGCAGCTATCGAGCTCGGTGTATTTTGTACCAGAACCTTTAGTTTGAACAGATATACCTATGTCAGACCTAGCTGATCAATTTGTGATAGGACAAAGTTCAACAAGAAGTCCAAAAGGAATCACAAAAGCAATAAGTAATTTAAGCACAGGTGTACTGGAAATATACAAAATAAACTCACAGTTAATAATAGAAACCTAATATAATCACAAAATAATTATAGGAATTCAGCTCGGCGGAAGTCCTTTGTGAATGATATGGGAACCCGATCGGGGCTCAAGTGGTGTAATTCTCACGAAAATGAACACTGAGAAAGATATGTTTCATCCAAGAATCCGCGACTACCATTTAAATAAAGTGTATCTCTTGATTATGCTTCAAATCACCATTTCTTGGTGTGGATTTTGAGTATAATGTCAATCGTAGAGTTCAAATGGGTAAATTACTATTTACTGCAATAAATTCAAATCGTTCCCCTTATGACACACACAATGACAAGCACGAACTGCGGTATTTGCCTAAAAATCACGAGTTGAATAAGCGTTCAACCCTTAATGAGGGTGCTGTATTTCTCCAAGGCAATCGACACTATATTGCTCAAGATAACCCTGTTTAAATACTTCGTATACAATATTTTCTAAGATTCCTAAAGAATACAGATGAATACGAGATGATTTACAATATATTTCTTAATGGAAATTCTAAGTTCCCAAGGAGGGAATTGGATATTTTTCCACCAATAGAGCATGTCAAAAAACAGATCAGATGTAAGGCTTTTCAGGCCTTTGCTCTATTAACCAGCGTTTCGTCTTAAGTCTGACACTAGACTCATCAGAGTGGGATGTGTCAGACCCCACCCTGTAGTGGGTGATTTTTTAAGATATTTCTTCTCAAATGTTGATTCTATTCATTTTTTCTAAATTGCTGATTTTAGCCCTAGGCTTTGACGTACGTTGTGTCACCTAGTTATCTGATACTTATCAATTGTTTGTTGGTTTTTTGTGTTTTTTCTAGTGTTTTATTCTTTTTTTACATGTGTGACACTTCATGATCCCTGATTGACCTAAGATTCATTCAAATTAGTAGAATTGATGAAACATGTTACAATGTGTGTCTATTGCTACCAGAATGTGCTGCACTTTACGAGGCTCTACGCGCTCTAAAATTATTATTATTATTATTATTATTATTATTATTATTATTATTATTATTATTATTATTATTATACATTATCATTATAGACTGTTGTGCCTTTCAGCGTTCAGTCTGCAAGCCTCTGAGAATTTACTAAACGTCGCCACAGTCCTCGATTTGCAACTAGTGTTGTGGCCTCATTTAGTTCTATACCTCTTATCTTTAAATCATTAGAAACCGAGTCTAACCATCGTCGTCTTGGTCTCCCTCTACTTCTCTTACCCTCCATAACAGAGTCCATTATTCTCCTAGGTAACCTATCCTCCTCCATTCGCCTCACATGACCACACCACCGGAGCCGGTTTATGCGTACAGCTTCATCCATCGAGTTCATTCCTAAATTAGCCTTTATCTCCTCATTCCGAGTACCCTCCTGCCATTGTTCCCACCTATTTGTACCAGCAATTATTCTCGCTACTTTCATGTCTGTTACTTCTAACTTATGAATAAGATATCCTGAGTCCACCCAGCTTTCGCTCCCGTAAAGCAATGTTGGTCTGAAAACAGACCGATGTAAAGATAGTTTCGTCTGGGAGCTAACTTCCTTCTTACAGAATACTGCTGATCGCAACTGCGAGCTCACTGCATTAGCTTTACTACACCTTGATTCACTCTCACTTACTATATTGCCATCCTGGGAGAACACACAACCTAAATACTTGAAATTATAGACCTGTTCTAGCTTTGTATCACCAGTCTGACATTCGATTCTGTTGAATTTCTTACCTACAGACATCAATTTAGTCTTCGAGAGGCTAACTTTCATACCATACTCATTGCACCTATTTTCAAGTTCCAGGATATTAGACTGCAGGCTTTCTGCACAATCTGCTATCAAGACCAAGTCGTCAGCATAGGCCAAACTGCTTACTACATTTCCACCTAACTGAATGACTCCCTGCCATTTTATACCTTACAGCAGATGATCCATGTAAACTACGAACAGCAAAGGTGAAAGATTACAACCTTGTCTAACTCCTGCAAGTACCCTGAAGCAAGAACTCATTCTAACATCAATTCTCACTGAAGCCCAATTGTCAACATAAATGCATTTGATTGATTTTAATAATCTACCTTTAATTCCATAGTCCCCCAGTATGGCGAACATCCTTTCCCTCGGTACCCTGTCATATGCTTTCTCTAGATCTACGAAACATAAACACAACTGCCTATTCCTCTCGTAGCATTTTTCAATTACCTGGCGCATACTGAAAATCTGATCCTGACACCCTCTCTGTGGTCTGAAGCAACACTGGTTTTCATCGAACTTCCTCTCAACCACTTATCGCACCCTCCCTTCCAAGATGCCAGTGAATACTTTGCCTGGTATACTAATCAATGTGACACCTCGATAGTTGTTGCAATCCTTCCTGTTCCCTTGTTTATAGATAGGTGCAATTACTGCTTTTGTCCAATTTGAAGGTACCTTGTCAACACTCGATGCTAATCTTACTACTCTATGAAGCCATTTCATCCCTGCCTTCCCACTCTATTTCACCATTTCAGGTCTAATTTCATCTATTCCGGCTGCTTTATGACAATGGAGTTTGTTTACCATCCTTTCTACTTCCTCAAGCGTAATTTCATAATTTTCCTCCTCCACAGGAGCTTCGCTGTTCACAACACCACCATGATGATTTCCTTTTACATTGAGAAGATGTTCAAAATATTCCCTCCACCTCTCCAGTGATTCCCTGGGATCTATTACGAGTTCACCTGAATTACTCAAAACACTGTTCATTTCCTTTTTCCCTCACTCCCTAAGATTCTTTATTACTGTCCAGAATGGTTTCCCTGCTGCTTGAACTAGCCTTTCCAGGTTATTACCAAAATCTTCCCATGACTTCTTTTTGGATTCAACAACTATTTGTTTCGCTCTGTTTCTTTCATCTACGTACCAATCCCTGTCTGCCTTGGCCCTTGTTTGGAGCCATTTCTGATAAGCCTTTTTACGTTTACAGGCTGCTCTCACTTCATCATTGCACCAAGATGTTCGCCTTTTCCCATCTTTACATACAGTTGTTCCTAGGCATTCCCTTGCTGTTTCTATTACAGCATCCCTGTATGCCACCCATTCACTTTCTATATCCTGAACCTGCTTACTGTCTACTGTTCGAAACTTCTCACTAATCATATCCATGTACTTCTGTCTAATTTCCTCGTCCTGGAGACTTTCTACCCTTATTCGTTTGCAGACAGATTTCACTTTCTATAACCTAGGCCTAGAGATACTTAGTTCACTACAGATCAGATAGTGGTCTGTATCATAGAAAAATCCGCGAAAAACTCGTACATTCCTAACAGATTTCCTGAATTCAAAGTCTGTTAAGATATAGTCTATTATGGATCTGGTACCCCTAGCCTCCCATGTGTAGCGGTGAATAGCCTTATGCTTGAAGAATGTGTTCGTAACAGCTAAACCCATACGAGCACAGAAGTCCAGCAAACGCTTCCCATTCCCATTAGCTTCCATATCTTCCCCACATTTACCAATAACCCTTTCGTATCCTTCAGTTCTATTCCCAACTCTCGCATTGAAATCGCCCATTAGCACTATTCTATCCTTGCTGTTGACCCTGACCACGATATCACTCAATGCTTCATAAAACTTGTCAACTTCATCCTCATCTGCACCCTCACATGGTGAATACACGGACACAATTCTAGTCCTAATTCCCCCCACTGACAAATCTACCCACATCATTCGCTCATTTACGTGCCTAACAGAAACTAAGTTGCGTGCAATGGTATTCCTGATAAAGAGCCCTACCCCAGACTCTGCCCTTCCCTTTCTAACACCCGTCAAGTACACTTTATAATCTCCTATCTCTTCCTCATTATCTCCCCTTACCCGAATATCACTTACTCCTAGCACATCCAGATTCATCCTCTTTGCTGACTCAGCCAGTTCTACTTTCTTTCTTGCATAAGCCCCATTAATATTGATAGCTCCCCATCGAATTCCATTTCGTTGGCCAAGTTGTTTCCAAGGAGTCCCTCGCCTGTCAAATGGGAGTGGGACTCCATTACTCCCATAGGTCCGAGGCTTGCTTAAAGTGTTCTGAGCTCGGTAAATTCATGAAGCAGGATGCTGCCCTACTTGCACATAGTCCAAGTGAGGATCTCTCCTCTAACGGGTTATGGGCCACCGGTGAATTGTATAGTCCTAGCCGCCTGAGCACAAGGAGGGCCACGACTCAGAATATGTCCGAGATGCCCACTCCCATTCCATAGCAACTGGTATCCCGACTCTCAGGACCACTTACTAGGCCACTCAGCCGTTGCCCATGGTTCACGAACTAGGACGTGACTACAGTAACCCACAAACACGAACCATTATTATTATTATTATTATTATTATTATTATTATTATTATTATTATTATTATTATTATTATTATTATTATTACTCAGTCCTCAGAGCTAAACAAAGTATTAATCAGGGTACATAAACGGTTGAAGTTTATTTAAAACTGAAATTATTAGCGAATCACTTTAGCTGTTTTCACTCCACACGGGGAGCCGAGGTACGAATCCTGGTCAATTGCGAATTGAAGTTTTCACCTGAAAAGTCACGCGACAGTGAGCTCGCCCTTACGATCAACAGTATTCTGTAAGAGGGAAGTCAGCTTCTGGACGACCCCATAAATAACTGAGAGTAAGTTGAAGAAACTTTTGTGTGTCTTATGTATTACCAAGTTGGTAGGAAGGCAAGGTGTTTAAGAACAGACTAAGACGGAGATACAGGTTGAAAAGAAAGAGTTAGAAAAGGCTGTGGTAGTAAATAAAAATTGAAGGAACTTACTAGGAAATTGATTCTAGCAAAGACGTCAGCTAAGGATAACATGATGGCAAGCATAATTGGCTGTCATACAAATTTTAGTGAAAAAAGGGAAGGGTATATATAAGTAAATTAAGGCAGAAACAGGTTCTAAGGAGGACATTCCAGGAATCATTAATGGGTAAGTGGAGTGTGTATGCGAGGATCTTCAAAAGGCAGAATTATTCAGTCAGCAGATTGATTCAAGAACTGGAAAAAATCCAAAGGATAGCAGCGCGATTTGTTCTGGGTGATTTCCGACAAGAGAGTAGCAATAAAGACATGTTGACTAGTGTAGGCTGGGAAGACTTGGGAGAAAGGAGACGAGCTTCTCGGCTAAGTGGTATGCTCCGAGCTGTCAGTGGAGATGGCGTTGAATGACTTTAGTAGACAAATACGTTTGTGTGCTGTCTTGAAAAGTAGGAAAGATCACATTATGGAGACAAAGTTGGAATTCAAGAGGACAAATTGGGACAAATATTCGTTTATAGGAAGGGGAGTCAGGGATTGGAATAACTTACCACGGAAGATGTTCAATAAATGTTCAATTTATTTTTAATCATTTAAGAAAAGGCTAGGAAAACAGTGGATAGGGAATCTGCCACCTGGTTGACTGCCCTAAATGCAGATCAGTCGTGATTGATTGATTGATTGATTGATTGATTGATTGATTGATTGATTGATTGATTGATTGATTGATTGATTGATTGATTGATTGATTGATTGATTGATTGATTGATTGATTGATTGATTGATTGATTGATTGATTGATTGATTGATTGATTGATTGATTGATTGCAGTCTAACATGTAGGTAGAGAGTATGAGTTTCTCTCATCAGTTGGCCGGTAGGGGAGCCTAGGTTACCTGCGTCCTCTTGACTCACCACATCCCGTTACACAGCGTAGCGACAGCAGGGGAATGCCCGCACTTCGCAGTTCAGGTCCGTGCTTAGATCGTGTGCTAAGTGTTTATCTGTCGCTTCAACTGCTCTCGAGTTGTGAAGTGTTGCTTCGGGGTAAAATTCGCACAATGCCTTCACAAGTGTATACGGAAGAAGGAAGGGTATTTATGCACAATAATTATGTGAAAACAGGGTCTCGCAGGGAAGTCGTTAGGCGATTTGTAACACACATAGAGAGAGCGTGCGGAAACTCGTAAACAAATTGAGAGGAACATGTTCTTTGCTCAATAAGAAGGGTAGTGTATGAAAAGTGTACTTAACGAGGAAAAAGTAAATGAAATCTCAGGAAGATTAGAACATTCGCCTACAAAACCCTTAAGCCGACTTGTACAAGAAGTTGGAGTGGGCTATGAAAATGAAAAATTAATTCTGACTTTCTTAATTAAATTATTAACTTATCTCATGGCATGCACGGATATAGTGAGCGAAAGGCTATCCTTGATGTTATGCCGCGGAGCGGGGAGTGAGGGGACAACGGGAGGCAGGTAAACTTTGCGCACCTGCCGGCCAACCGATGAGAGAATCTCAATGTATGAGGATGAAATTCCCTGAGGATGGCTGCTGAATGTTTGCTGATTCCGGATTTCAAACCATTGTCATCCCGCCTACGTCCATCCAACGCTCCTTACATCTACGCTGGTGGGTAATAAGATGTATGGAAACTCAATAGTTTTCAGTTGAGAGTGGTCTTATACCAAAGGCGATATTGACGTTCTGGGAACGTTCAGAGGGAGACGGGCACAACAGGTAGGCAGGGCAGAGAGCACAGGTATTCTAACCTCCCGTTCTAAACGTCAAAGGAGAATGGAATATTAGCAGTTATTGTTCTTGACTCTCGAAAATAAGGGCCATGACTTGGAACCTTCGAAATCATATAAGCCATATCTTAAGCGGTCTCAGAAATAGGTGCGATATCAGTAATCACTGGAGATTCCGGAGTTTAGTCCGGTCCCTTCTAAAGATGACTCTCAAAATTCAGCATTTCTTAACTCCTAATGTATTTTCTTTGCTGATTCCAGAATAAGTAAAATGTTTGTTAGCGTCCATTGTACTCAATTGCGTTATCGAATTATCAGTACTTTATGTCACTGGATCTCATGTCTCAAGCGTTTAAGGTGGAATTTTCACTTAGAAACTTTCTTGGCCCCAATCAACACCCAACAATTGGCTAGAGTGGCCCTAATGGCTTCAGATTCTGATAAATATGCCGTGTTTACAACATTATTTCGCACTGAAGAACGTAGAAATCCGGACTCTGGGTGTAGGGGTAGCGTGTCTGCCTGGAGGCCAGTGATTTTTACCTGGGTCTGAGGAATTGTTCGAGGTCCACTCTGCCTATGTGATTAAAATTGAGGAGCTATCTGACAGTGAGATAGCGGCCACGGTCTAGAATTCCAAGAATAACTGCCGAGACAATTCGTCGTATCGACCACATGATACCTCCTAATGTGCAGGCCTTCAGGCTGAAGCAGTGGTTGCACTGAAATCCTAGGCCCTTCTGGACTGTTGCGACATTGGGTTTGGTTAGGGCTTGGAAGGACTTTAAAAGACATGTAGAATTATGGGACGAATCGTGAGTCATATAATCTCATAAGCATGCAGACCTGGACCGATGACCTACATGTTAGGCCTCTTTAAACAACAAGCATAATGAACAAGCATCAAGTGTCCGAAGATGGATTCACCTGTATCCATTGCGTGTTCTCTCCTGTAAATTTTTACTTTGTGGCTATTAATTATAACTATTCTACAACAATTACAATAACCGTTGTCATATTAAGTTTCATAGCTAAATGTTCATGTTAGTGCATAGAGCTTGTCAATATTCACTTTAATTGAAATGAAATGTCGTACGGCTTTTAGTTCCTAAATATCCCAGGACGGGTTCGGCTCGCCAGGTGCAGGGCTTTCTATTTCACTCCCGTAGGTGACCTGCGCGTCGTGATGAGAATGGAATGATGATGAAGACAACACATACACCCAGCCCACGCGCCGTAGGAATTAACCAATTAAGGTTAAAATCCCGACCCGGCCGGGAATCGAACCCGGGACCCTCTGAACCGAATGCCATTACGCTGACCGTTCAGCCAACGAGTCGGACTTCACTTTAATTAGCAATAAGGCAAGGAAACATGGAGACAAACACACCAACAAACGAAACATACGCATGCCCTCTTCATCTCAGAATTATCACGATATCCTTACGTTCAGAATTTTACAGAACGGGTTTGCTCGACGGGACTGGTAAGCAATATAGGCCTAGTATAGTGCTGGGTTACAGGTGATGATATTATATTTCAATATGAGAATGGATCTGAAAACTTCGATTAGTGAAATGCAGAAATACTGTAGATATACATTTTCGCAATGTGGCATAAATGTTGGCATATCCTGAGGAATTTTTATACTCAATTGTTCCCTTGCCAAACTGCTAACTGGAGTATTTCAATGCCGAAGGCAAAATGATTTCGGCTCAAACTAAACCTTTCCATGGCTTCGCAAAGTTGACAATGACTTATTATCTAATTCAAACTTTTCCGTCGAACCCCACTGTCGGCAGCCCTGAAAATGGTTTTCCGTGGTTTCCCATTTTCACACCAGGCAAATTCTGGGGCTGTAACTTAATTAAGACCACGGCCGCTTCCTTCAAACTCCCAGCCCTTCCCTGTCCCATCGTCGCCATAAGACCTATCTGTGTCGGCGCGACGTAAAGCAACTAGCAAACTTTTCCGGCTTTTCCCCATCTTCAACACTCGCCGTTATTCAACTTCCAAGTCAATTAACAACATTTTGTTCACATACTATCCTGACAAATATCTCCAGGTCTCTATAGCGTAGTGCACTAAAATATTCCCGCTCGCTTTTCACTTCAGGAATCAACATGCTCATTGAGTGTGGACATTGGGGTTACAACACTCCGGCTTCTTTCATTCATAACCAGGCGGCTGGTCGGCTGCCACAAAGCGAGCACATAACATGCACGTGGAGGTATGTGAAGAAGTTGTCACTGGCTGGGGAAGACGTGCAAATTGCTTCCACAAACCTGGCCGGCTCCAGCCTACACGGCGCTCCCCAAGTCTCCGCACCTCTACTGAAGGTTGGAGCTCACCCATGCTTCGAAATTTCAAAAATTGAAACAATACATTCTGAAATGAGAGCCAGTACGTGAGAAAAGCTATTTTTCATGTTAAAACAGAACTTTTTCCAATAACAGGGAGCCCAGATAAAACTTTGTCTGAACCCCGAAGGTTTCTCTGTCACTGATCATGTTTCTGCTCTGGCAAGTTAAACATCTATGACAAGCTGAAATTTCCTACTCTCTCCACCAACATTGAAAACACTGCCAATTTATTCTACCAATTTCGAAGAAGTAATGATAATTTTTCATTTACGGGAAGTAACTGCACGTCGAAGAAAACGAAAAAATGAGATTTATAAAGGAAGAGAATGGGCCTTCTTTCTATTTTAGAGGATGGTGGTAAATATATGGCAATTTAGAGTTCTATACTTCATTTTTTTTGCTATTTGCTTTACGTCGCACCGACACAGACGATGGGATAGGAAAGACCTAGGAATTGGAAGGAAGCGGCCGTGGCCTTAATTAAGGTACATCCCCGGCATTTGTGAAAATGGAAAACCACGGAAAACCATCTTCAGGGCTGCCGACTGTGGGGCTCGAACCCACTATCTCCCGATTACTGGATACTGGCCGCACTTAAGCGACTACAGCTATCGATATCGGTGTTCTATACTTTAATTCAAGGTATTTCTACATATTTCAAACAATAATTCGGGGTAATTAGGCTTATCGAATTATTTTAATTACAGCAATGCACGGTATCACAAATTATTTAAACTGTGCAGTACGTACATAATAACATTATGACTGCGCGATGGGAAGATATAGTGCTATACAGATTCTTGAATGCATAGGCAATGATGTATCACAGTTTTCCCTATTCCTAATCCATTACTTTTATTTAAACTTTCTACCGCATCAAATTTCTGCAGCATTGTTAAAACGTTCCGTTTCCTTTTCCCAGTACTCATTTATAACTATTAAAATAGTACACCTGCCTACTGCTCTGAATAAATTTGTAAAGTGACTGAAAACGGCATCCACTATTACAAGAGATGAGCAACATGAAACAAGTTGCATGTTGTCCTCAGCGGGTCGGGGTTGGAGGAAATCCAAAAGTTGCATTTTTCACCTGATCAGCCGGTTAACACAACGAATAATTGAGAGTAACAGATAATTAAAAATTTACAGTAGTATTGTATTGTAGATCTACTTACGTTGGCTGTGGGCATACACTTCTATTGCGGGAATGTTTTCAAGCAATGATATTATATTACAAGGAATTAAAAGGTTATCTATATTAATTACGCGGTACTTATCGTTACAATATCATCTTTTTGAACAACAAGGCTTATTATAATCGAGTTGGCCGTGCGCGTAGAGGCGCACGGCTGTGAGCTTGCATCCGGGAGATAGGGGGTTCGACTCCCACTGTCGGCAGCCCTGAAGATGGTTTTCCGTGGTTTCCCATTTTCATACCAGGCAAATGCTGGGGCTGTACCTTAATTAAGGCCACAGCCGCTTCCTTCCAACTCCTAGGCCTATCATATCCCATCGTCGCCATAAGACCTATCTGTGTCGGTGCGACGTAAAGCCCCTAGCAAAACAAAAAAAAATCGTCGGACTAATGTTCTTATGAAGTAGTGAGAGTGAACTGAAAGACAGATTCAGACTACACAAATTATTTCCATGTGTTTGATTGAAGTTATAGGTGACAGTTTACGTCTTCTGCATCTCGTTAAAATATTAATTAAGATACGCTTTTAATCTATTGAGTCTTATCAGATTTTTATCGGTGACAGAATCCTTGTCCTTAAGCGCACTGGTGCCAGTAATTGAGAGTAACAGATAATAAACATTTACAGTAGTAATGTACACCTACTTACGTTGGGTGTGGGCGTACACTTCCATTGTGGGATTGTTTTCAATCTATGATATTATATTACAAGGAATTAAGAGGTTATGTATGGTAATTACGCGGTATTTATCATTGTTCTGCTGTCAAACAACTTTTATATTTTATTAATAACAGAAAATAAATGAGGTATAGAATAGAATAGAATAGAATAGAATAGAATAGAATAGAATAGAATAGAATAGAATAGAATAGAATAGAATACTCGCATCCCCTAGTTCCGGATTACGTGAGACTGTGGACGGAGCATTCAATCATTGCAATCCATACTTTATGGGCGCATTTAATTTTCATAGCTACAATGAAATTTTGTTTATCTCTTACTAAATTAAATTAAACATAAACCTAATTGGTTCTTGTGCTAACTATTACTCGTTTTCCTTTTGTCCTGGATTTTATATATTCTCGGACAAGTACGTATCTTACCGCTACGTTAGTGCTCGTTACCTTTTATTTTTATTTTCCCACATAGCTTAAGAATACGGGAAAATGACGTTGTTCTTCCCGATGTAATCCACTTTTTATTTAACAATTTAACAATTGTGTAGCATTCTCCTTTGCCTTCCTGTTTTTGCTTTATATTCACTGCCCAGATACTTAACTCTAAGTGAAACAGTCCCCCAGCATACTATCAATAGATGAGCCTCTTCCAGTTATTCTCCACAGAATAAACAACGTTTCTACCTTTGATGCTTATATATACCCATCAACCACCACACCATACCTTTTACCTCCCTACTCGTAAGCCTTTCTTTATTGACAACTTTTGGATAATTTTGCAAAATGCTTATACAATTCTTTTGGTCTTATATTCTGCCATGCTCATCTGATTCTTATTATATTTCCCCCTAACATCTTATCTTCGCTCCGAGTATCTTCATCCCAACAGTCTCCCGTACTGCCTAGCATCCTTTTGACTTTGCTTAGCAAGTTATCGTCAAAGAAATGCTTCATCTGATGTTATAAGATAAGTTCAATATTTCCCTCCCGTTACCCTCTCTTAATCTTAACCAATATTTCATTGCTTTTCTAGTTACATCTGCTTGTATACCCATATCTTCACATATAATTCTAAATTCACTATTAGCTCTATATTCTGGTAGACCCCTTGTTATTATGCAAAACTTATTAATCTATTATATTTAGTTCTTTACTGCCTTCTTTAGTGCCCCGTACATTCACCCCAAACAATGCTCTAGATTTTACAAGCCAAATTTGAATATTTTTATTCAGCTTATATTGAGTATTTGGCATCTTTCTCTCCAAATATCTCGTGCTGGATATTCACTTTTACTCGTCTAATTTGTACATTCCAGTTACCGTTAGATGCTAGTATAATGGCTAAATATTATATCTTATTGACTACTTCTAAGTAGTTGGTCCGTTATTGGACATTAAACATTTTCCAGATAACTCACTCCTGGTTGCCAGCGTCTCGCCTCAGTGTGCTAAATTGGGCTCATCAGTTGGTAAATAGCACACCCACCAAGACGCATAGCTAGTGCATACCGTGGAGACCACTGCGTAGGCTACTTGGAGCCACCGGCTGTGCCAATGCACTATGAGAGACTTTGTCTCATTGATGCCTGCCTGACCATCAGTTGGCATAGAAGTTGATTCCCATAGGGAACCAACATCTATACTTCTAAGTCTAAGCTTTCTAAACTCATTATTTCTTTTTATTTAGTTCCTTTTTAGATACCATTACTTTTGTTTTGTTAATTTTAAATTTAAACTACACTTCCTACAATATTCAGCAGTTTCTGTGGTGCCAGTTTGCATACCAACCTATGTTAGAGAGAGCAGGAGAATGTCGTCTGCAAAACCCACAAAAGGAATTTATTTATTGTTAAGACATGGGTTTGTCACATTCTCTTTCCCTACATAATCTAAAGTATCATCAATAAACGTAATGAACAATATTGGAGAAATGTTTCACCCTTGCTTTAGTCCAGTGTTTGAATGAATTTCTCTTATCGTTAAACGTTCCTATATATTGATCATGTATTTAACCTCTGAATACAGTTCTTCTATGACATTAATAATTTTTTGACACTCGTAGTGTAGCGAGCTTCGCAGTGACCGTCCGTCTGCAGAAAAAAATCAAAAGCTTTTTGTAGATATATAGCTGTAACATACAATTTACCAGCTTTTCTATTGATGTTATTATTGTTTTAGTGGCAAGTGTATTATCTTAAGTTCTCATTCCTTTCCTGAAGCTGAGAGTATAGATTAATCCTCAAACTAGATATTTTTTCATAAAGGTAAACAACAAACAAAACACCTTACTTGTAACCTTCCGCTCTCCTTCCACACAGTCTTCAACTTCTAATAAGCATCTAAAATGATAGATGAACCCTTACCTTTGTTACGTCACAAGGGTTTACAGTTTCAGAAATAAACGCTCTGGCATCAACTCTCCATTACTAAGTTCTACGCGCTTTAGTCTGAATAACAATTTATGCATTTAGTAAGCTACAGCACCACAGCTAGATTGCATAGTAGAAAACTATCAAACAAGAGTCATTATTCCAATTCCTAACACGAATTAAATTCTCGAAAATATCGAAGTCTACCTACCTTATCCCGAGGATGGCCTCTTTACAATAAACCCACACCAAGTAAAAATGCTACGTATTTAAAAAGACCACATGACATTAGTAGTCATTACCCTGAATAAGTCAACGAACAAATCGCTCATCACTGACGTAAGTCGAATTGTGTCTCTATTAGTACTGACAGAGCGTTAACTCGGATCGTGCGTTGCTGGCTTATGTGCACATCCGTCACTAACGAAGCGAGCTCGCATCTTTTCACACCGCAACATGTTGCCACACATTGGCATGCGTCTCTCGTGCATAACAATGGGGATGATACCCTCTCTGAAATACTAACGTTGAGCGCTCCATAGTAGCGCAAGGCTACGTGAAATTCCCGCATCTTCTGCGTCGTAGAGAGGGCTATGTTGTGAGGCTTTTTACCGACTTCACTCAAAATCAGTGATTTTTGAGTTACGTTATTAATGTTATCAACCAGCGATATGAAAGAGGTGCATGCTGATGAGGACATGAACTGAAAAAGAGAGTTCAATTTAATAAATAACATAAAATTTTCAATACGAGAAATGTAAAATCAAAATTATTTTGCACTATTAACAAACAAAATAATCATAAGATATATCATGAAGGGTAAATCATAATGATAATACACTGACTGACAGAGCAATTGCAACACCAAGAAGGAGTGGTCAGAACTTTATGCCAATTGCAGGGTAGACTGACGTCACTGAGGTATGCTCATGATGTGAAATGCGCCGCTGTGCTGCGCACGTAGCGAACGATAAATGGGACACGGCGTTGGCGAATGGCCCACTTCGTACCGTGATTTCTCAGCCGACAGTCATTGTAGAACGTGTTGTCGTGTGCCACAGGACAAGTGTATAGCTAAGAATGCCAGGCCGCCGTCAACGGAGGCATTTCCAGCAGACAGACGACTTTACGAGGGGTATGGTGATCGGGCTGAGAAGGGCAGGTTGGTCGCTTCGTCAAATCGCAGCCGATACCCATAGGGATGTGTCCAGGGTGCAGCGCCTGTGGCGAAGATGGTTGGCGCAGGGACATGTGGCACGTGCGAGGGGTCCAGGCGCAGCCCGAGTGACGTCAGCACGCGAGGATCGGCGCATCCGCCGCCAAGCGGTGGCAGCCCCGCACGCCACGTCAACCGCCATTCTTCAGCATGTGCAAGACACCCTGGCTGTTCCAATATCGACCAGAACAATTTCCCGTCGATTGGTTGAAGGAGGCCTGCACTCCCGGCGTCCGCTCAGAAGACTACCATTGACTCCACAGCATAGACGTGCACGCCTGGCATGGTGCCGGGCTAGAGCGACTTGGATGAGGGAATGGCGGAACGTCGTGTTCTCCGATGAGTCACGCTTCTGTTCTGTCAGTGATAGTCACCGCAGACGAGTGTGGCGTCGGCGTGGAGAAAGGTCAAATCCGGCAGTAACTGTGGAGCGCCCTACCGCTAGACAACGCGGCATCATGGTTTGGGGCGCTATTGCGTATGATTCCACGTCGCCTCTAGTGCGTATTCAAGGCACGTTAAATGCCCACCGCTACGTGCAGCATGTGCTGCGGCCGGTGGCACTCCCGTACCTTCAGGGGCTGCCCAATGCTCTGTTTCAGCAGGATAATGCCCGCCCACACACTGCTCGCATCTCCCAACAGGCTCTACGAGGTGTACAGATGCTTCCGTGGCCAGCGTACTCTCCGGATCTCTCACCAATCGAACACGTGTGGGATCTCATTGGACGCCGTTTGCAAACTCTGCCCCAGCCTCGTACGGACGACCAACTGTGGCAAATGGTTGACAGAGAATGGAGAACCATCCCTCAGGACACCATCCGCACTCTTATTGACTCTGTACCTCGACGTGTTTCTGCGTGCATCGCCGCTCGCGGTGGTCCTACATCCTACTGAGTCGATGCCGTGCGCATTGTGTAACCTGCATATCGGTTTGAAATAAACATCAATTATTCGTCCGTGCCGTCTCTGTTTTTTCCCCAACTTGCATCCCTTTCGAACCACTCCTCCTTGGTGTTGCATTTGCTCTGTCAGTCAGTGTATTTAATTGAAAAAGGATCAGAGGGAGTTATTCGCATAAACCAATACAAATCTCTATTTAAAAAATTAAATCTTCAAATATAAGAATGAAATCTCTGAATCCAAAAGAAGTAAAATTATCAACATTTAAGTCTTTAAGATGTGCTTGAAAATAAGCTTTAAATTAAGAACTATGTTACAGAAGTCATTTTCCATATCATGTAAAATATGTAAGAAATAGACAGGCATGTGCCAAAGTACAGGTGTTGTACGTTAAATAATTGCAGATATACTAAATAATTTTTGAAATGTACAGTCGCTCACAAGATGAAAATGAATTAGCTCATGGTTTTGTGCAATTTCCTCATAAGTACACTATTCTCAGACACGATTGAGCCTATAAATATAATATTTCTTGTGGCTAACTATGGAGGTTTGATCTACTTGGATGATGAATTTTAAGATACGGTATTGGTATTTAAAATTAAGTATAATAAATTATTAATACTCAAAATCGTGCGCTCATTCATTTCTGAATGACTACTGATTCAGTTCAGTGTATGAAACTTATTTATCTGATTCCCGTTTCGGTTGATCCAGATAATCTACTATTAGACACCAATTTAGCCTTCGATGTTTTTCATGATTTCGTGACTGAAGTAAATGTAAAGTTATGAGAGACAGCCGGAAACTTCGTCCTCCCTTTTTTACGCTCTTGCGGATGACTAAATATTTAAGATATTCGTGATATATTGTGATTCTAAGACAAAATTGCTTAAAATATGACTGAGTGTGGACTTGAACCCGAATCGCCTGCTTTACGGACATGTTCATTAACTGATTCCACCAGAGCGGCCTATGCGCAAGGAATATCTACTTAGCTCCTTTGATCTCAAAATGACAATATTCCGTAAAGTCTACCGGTCTAAAAATTGGATTACTTTGAATTGACTAGACAGAACTCAGAGTGACCTCTAGAAGTCATTTCTAGAAAGTTACGATAATATTTGTACGTCGAAATGACTTTAGAAGAAAAGCTTATATTCGGTGTTGAGTATAGTCAACCAATTTTTTCAGTGAAATCTCACTCCGTTGACTTTTCAATCATGGCTAAGTTAATCACGATTCAAATACTATTCGTAGTTATGACTAAATAAAATGGTCATTTATAATGAAAAAATTAGTTTTAATTATTACTACAACTAATATTTTATTAGTATTGTACCCGGATGAGATAGCCCATACGTATCATGATTTGATATTATAAAATAAATTAAGGCATAGGAGAGTGTTGAAATATATACACTGTCATCCTGGTGTAGACCAAGAGATTTCAACATTGTCAGACGTGGTCATGACAATCTGTCGCCAAGAGTTAAGCCTGTCATAATGGGTGATATATTTTCTTGTCAAAAGCTAAGAGGATTAAATCTAAAGCTCAGGACAACAGTCCTAATTGCAACGAGGAAGTGAGGAAGCATTTACTCTTGAACTAGAGCGAAGGCCATGTGTCACGATTACGGAGAATATGTCGCAATAGAGTTTCCCATGCCTCGAGGCATATCGTTGTTAAGTTGATAGAGGGAGATATTTAAACGAACCGCTGCAGTGTTAGCCAATGACAAAATTTGTAAAGGACTCGCAGATGCGTCAACATGACAGAAGTCAATATGAACTCCAGTTATCTCCAGTTGTAATAATAATTAAAAAATTCCAACCACCGAATTGAACAGATGGGATTTTTAGATATCATCCCCATGTTGATTAATTGTAAGTTTGACGAATTACAATATAGAACTCTAGGAAAACACCCACGCTGACTTGTTATTGGTCAGCGATATCGCACCAGCACAGACGCCGACTTAGCGAGCGAAAAGTGGAGGACAGAAATCAAGTAATATCTTCGTGATCGCCGAACGATATGAGATCATAATACGACACGTGAATGTGTATCGCCAGTTTATTAAGTGGGATAAATTCAGAGATCTAAATCCACCTGCAAGTGCCGATTTAGGATAACTAACCCCCTCCCTCCGGTATGACCGCGGATGACCCAGGCGGGAAACCATATCGTCCATAAATAACCAGGAGTTGGACCTCACATCATCAGTCGTTTGAAGTAGTTGAGACTCTGACATATTGACACTGTAAGTCAGTACCTCGGGACGCATTCGAAGTCAGTTAGGGCTGAAAGTACATGAGCTGTTATGAGAATGAAGACGAACAGTGAGATTATTCATAGTACCGTGTGTAAATAATCAGTATAACTGTATGTTGAAATTAATATATTTCTAAAGGTTTCATGTGATTGAAAATAAATAACTAAGGGAACGCCGATCGTACTTTTGGAAGGCAGTGTGCGGAGCCTGAAGTAAATATTTCAAGATAGACGGTGATACAATTATCCGAGCAGGGAACTGTAGGAGCGAGGCGATCACGAGACGGCCTAGAAATATGTCAGGAAGTGCCGGTTGACTAACGCGATACGCACCGGTTCGAATAAAACGACACACGACTTGTGGTTCGGGCTCAAGTGAAGAATATAATTAGTGAGAGTGTAATGGGTCTTTAGGCACCTATAAGTGTTTTTATATAAATCATTTTAAATTCTTCAGTAAGGTGTTAATAATGGGTAATCGCCCAGAAATGTTGTGTTTTGTTAATATTAATAAGTGCAACATGATGCACGAGTAAACCAGTATGGGGCCATGAGGCTTCTCCTTCGCCACGAGACAATGGAATTCTACACAGAAATGAGCACAAAAATTCGATATATTTGGGGATGTTATCGCAACAAAGCGAGAATCAGGTTAAATTAATCATGGTTACTTAACGTAACACATGGATCGCTTCCCGAATCCATGATTAATTTAAGGTAGACGGACGAACTAATTTACATTAACGTAATTATGGGTTAGACTAATTCATTGAATATTTGTTTGTTGTATATAATGTAAATATGGAATATTTCTTTCAATTAATGCATGCTGTTTGTGAATACTTTGATTTATGTTCATTTCAAGTGTTACATTTTTCTTTTATGCTAACCCAGTTTATTTTGAGTTTTCAATCACCACGGTGATTATTTGTACCTTAGTTAGGCATATTTGTTACCAGACATCCAGATATATGAAAGTTCCAGAGTGTGTAATTATGTGTTGCGTACGGAAGGTCATGTCAAATAATAATAATGCTTGGTGAGTGAGCAAATTAAAGGAAAAAATAATAATGCTTTATAAGTTCGCAAGTTAAAATATATTAATTATAATAATGCTGTGAGAGTTCGCTGGTGAAAGTAATAATCACTGTAGAGATAACATGTGGCGTAAAAGACTTCAGTTCGAGCAGTAAATTTGATTTTTACGTAAATTGTTGATTTCACGTTTTTGGACTCTATAATAACCATAAAAATTTGTTTAGAAGTGATAGAGGCACGTGTATAGGATGGTCACTTTATGTTGAAAGCCCAGAGTGGTTTGAGCCCATTTTTGAGATTGGAAGCCGTGCGGGACGAAAATCCGGCATGAGGTGAGAATTGAGCCGTACTGTCCTTGATGATGAAATAGATAAATCTCGATGCCTAAGACGATATAATGTCGATTCCGGTGTTATGAGTGGCAGAATCCACGCACCGAGGATTAATGAATAAATGACATGTTTGAAGAGTTCCAGTGGAATAAATGGACTTTAAATTAAAAGGAAGGAATAATTTAGCAATCGCAGGCATTGGATGTATTTGCCCAGCCGCGATGTGCCATAGGATTTGAGATGTGCCTTGGGAGGACATGGTGTCCCCATAAAATTAACGGCAGTACGGAAATTAAAGTTGCGGTTCCGAATACCGTGGTGTCCCGATCGATGTAAATCGGATCTTGGTGGTTCATAATGGGACTCAACATATGTGACTAAATTCTAGAGAGTGGAAATAAAAATATAAAACTTTTCGTTTTAATAATAATAATAATAATAATAATAATAATAATAATAATAATAATCCAAGTGAATCTTGTCTTAAATCAATTGCTTAGTGCCAAAGTAGACCGACATTGTAAAAGCTTACGCATTAACCATACATATCGCTAACGGTAGTGTATCATGTAAAATTGAGTTATAATAATAATAATAATAATAATAATAATAATAATAATAATAATAATAATAATAATAATAATAATAATAATAATGATAATAGTAATAATAATAATACTAATAATAATAATAATAATTTATTATGAAACTGATCATTAATTTGTGCAGATTAATTACGAGGAAAAACGACCCTTCGTTTGAAACGTCGGCAAGGGTTAGCATATAATCATCCCGGATGATAAATGATAATCAAATATAGGATGAAAATTGAAATTAATGATAATAATAAAATAATATGGTAATCACAGAATACGATAATGATCAGATAAAGAATGATCATGATAATTATTTAATAATCATAGGAAGATATGATAGGGACAGTCGTCATGTGTCGAATTGGTCGGAACCCGATGTTGTTTTCCACGTGGGATACAGTTGGCGGTATGTGCGGAATACCCCACGGACAGCATATGTCTTCATTGTGCGAGCATAAATAATGAACCTTTCCGTACGTCTTGTCGTATTGACAAATGTAAATATTGAGATAAGCTTTGAGTTGATGAGCTACATCTGGCATGTTTGTGAATCTGGAAATACAATTAATTCCCGTTTTAGATACGATAACATTTCCACGGTGAGGATCCGGCGTACTAGAATGTACATACCGGAAGTGACTCATGTCCAACGGAACGTGGAGATGACAGTAAATAGTTACTCTCATGCCCGCGTCTCCGAAAGATGATCTCCAGCGGTGAAACGTCCACTCATACGGATGTGGATTCGATCCCCAGTAACCAATGGGGCGATTTCACCAAATATTCCACACTACCAGAGTAGTGAGGTGATTCCAAATTTATATATTCTCTTTCAGAATGGACATTTCTAATTGTAATAATTGTAATCACCTGTAGTGTGCGAATTAAGTAAATAAATTGCCCCTCATTGCAATTTCAAAAGGAAACAGTTCTCATATATTTTTATTGCAGTTAGTCCAGTATGCCCATGGAATTTAAGTTGTCACTTCCCAGTCCTGTTGTGGAGTATAAAATTAGTATCTATGAATGAGCCGTCCCCCTTTACCTTAATTTGCATGCGCCGTTCATCCCAGTGTTCATTTGGTGCTTCTATATATTTTTTATTGTTATTGTTTAAAAATTGAACATCTTTGACGAACTGATCACCCCTGAGATTAAGGCTAGTCTGGGACTCAGGAGGTGAGCGGGTGCAGTATAGAAAACATATTATCGAAATATTCAAGATTAAAATACACCCTGTTCACCACAAAAGGTGTACTAATCTATTGTCAGAAGTTTTGTGAAGAATTCAGTCCAAATGTAGAATGGTCGGAAGCCTAATCTGAAAGCAATATCAAAGTGAAGTATGGCAATTCTTTGATATCATTTCAGACTCTGGTTGTAAAAAACTGAAAAAATCATCCAGTATCCCGCGGAAGAGAGCAGTGATCATTATGTTCAATGTTATGGCCGGAAAACGGAAGTCATTCATAAAAAAATATTTGTATAAAATACAACAGTCCTATGCCATCGTTTGGAAGAGTGGAGGTAATGTTATCCTTTGCCACTACGACAGATTTGACAGAATCTCACAAATGATCTGGTTTCACAATTCAAATATATACAAGTTATTATGAATAGCGAAATATATCAATTGAAATTTCATGTAGGAGCTAATTTATTTCATTTATAAATTGTATGGTATAACGTGTTTCATGGTTTTAATGATTCATTTTGTCACTGGAATTTCAATTTTTATCTGAAGTATAATGAAAACTAATTTTAATTTCTTTCAGATATATATTTTCTACAGACCTATTTCGGTGAATTTAGTCTAATTGCATTTTATGTTTGCTCGTTGTTTTGCATTCCTTCTTCCCTGCATGAACAAGAAGATAATATGTTCAAATACACTGAACACCATATTAATATACAACACCAAGTAATTTTGTTATAGCAAACGATAATATTTTTGCTCCTTACTTAATAGTTTTGTTTCGCGTTAAGAACTTTATTTTTATTTTATATCTTCACAACAAATCCCTTGTTGAAAGTTAGTCTCTTTTTAATTTTTCTTCCACATTGTGTCGAGGTATTTATTCTGAATTGTATTGAATCATACTTATATCTCAATTTTGGAAAAGCAACCCTGTTTCTACAGTCGCGATTTTCTGATTACAACCAAATCTAAATAAAGCATTGTTCGTGGTTTGTGACTGAAAGGGATTAATCTGTAGTCAGTCATAATGGTTAAATGTTTAGTCGTTAGTTTTCTAATTAGACTTATGGAGCTTTCCTGACCACGGATCCTCTTATAGTAGTTATATTAGGACGAGAGAACAAAAATATGTTCATTCAGCAACCTATAAGTTGTGCATAGCTTAGTAGTCATCCTAGCGAAATTGGTGATTCTCTTGTCCATATATGGATTACTTGATAGCTGCGAGGCATAAATCTCGTATGGGACATGACTTCTTTTATGTCCTTGACTAATTGAAAGGAATGACATTGGCGACTTCCAGGCAAGAGGCAAGGACGGCTGCAGCGACGTAAAGATCTGAGTCACGCAATTTTGATTTACAAAGGCATTCCTGCTAGTCAGGTCGGTGTGATGGGAATACTAATGGTTTGCTGGTGGAAACAATGCAATTGGCACCAATTGGTGACTTACATATCGAAAATAGTTTTCATAATATTTAGCATGAATCACCAGGAAGGGGACGATTTTCAAATTAATGACCATGTATAGAATTTGGTTTTCTCCTTCTACATTAATATTATGGCTATTTTTAATTAAGGACCGTTTGCCAATGAAATAAGACCTAATTTATTAGATACTGCATTATTTACTAAGTACATTTTTATGTCTCCTTCATACATTCAGCTACTTTTCCACATAATTTTATGATAATTGAAACATTTCTCGATGAGTGGAAACACGTTTTGGTAGACCATCGTCATAGAAATCTGCCGCCTGTGAGGAAAACCACTTCTTATTCGTCGTTTAATTTCGTCTTCGGTGTGAACATTCTTGCCGTCGAGGAATATCTTCAGGCACATTAAGACGTGGTAGTCAATAGACGAAGAACAAAGCTGTAGAAAGAGTGGTCGAAATGCTGACAGCCAAAAACTGGGCAAGTGTTTGTGTTTCTACAGTAGCTATTGACTACCGAAGAAGTTTCTAAGCGGCAAGCGATTTCATTACCGACGAAGAAGTAAAACGATGATTCAGAAATGGTGTTCCTCTCAGGCGGCAGACTACTATTAAAAATTAACCCTCGTAATAATAATAATAATAATAATAATAATAATAATAATAATAATAATAATAATAATCTCATCAACTGCATCGATAGTGTAGTATATAATGCTGTGGGAAGTAATCCCCATGGCAATATTTGCATGAAATAGTATAATTGTTGCATATAACTACAGCTATCGTAGCAGAATTGTCACGACAAGTATTCGTTTCCACAGCGTAAGGGTCATCACTATTAGCCACGCTTCTCAGAGGCCGGTGTTCGATTACCAGTACTGCCAGAGATTTAAGACTAACGGGAGAGGTGATGCATGATTCACAAGGTACATGCAGCTCACCCCCATTTACATAACTTAATTGCATCAGCAAAATGTTGTGGCAATCCAATAAATCCTACTTTATTACGCCCCTTGCGAAATGGAAGAACTTTCATCTTTATTTCATTATTCTCACTTATTTTATTTAATAATTTTTTAGGACTGTACCGAGCGGTACACCTCTACACCGTTTATTTAAAAGTTGCGCCAGTTGAAACTCCTCTTCTGGAGGAAGGTTGAACTTTATCTACTCTATTAATTCTCTACTTTCTCAGAAGATGTCACCACGTGGAAAATTTTGAGTTTTTGAACTGTGTCACTTTTGATGTGTTTTTGTTTAGCTTGAAGTAAGAAGTGTGAACTTTCTCTTCTAGAGGACACTACTGAAGATCAACAATAGTGCAACCTAGTGCGGAGTCAAAGAACTATTTTGTTGAAGAAATTTTTATTTCAAATGTTTGTTCTTTGCTAAATTTCTTTCTGTTATTGTTTAAGTTGGCTGTATACCCCTCTCTTTCCCCTTGTTTTGCATGTAGCCAATCCCGAATTTCTTAAATTAATTTCTATCCAATCAGATGTATCTTCCCCCAACTTGAATCGATTGCGGGGTCCTAGCCAATAAAATAATTGTGGGCGGGTGTTTTCATTCCCCTAACGCCTAGAACCTTCCACGAGAGGTTATAAACTGCTGATTTTTGGGTCTCCGTGCCACTTCTGTTCCATCTTTCAGTGTATTAAGTACATCGCAGGAGGCGGGTAGCGCCTCTTTCTTCTGCAGCGGTCAACAATAAGGTAATGGCCGATTAATAAATTCTTTCTTTTCTTGCTCAGCAGTTTAACTCTCGGGGCGGGTGCGAAGCGTTCTACCATGTAACCTTTTCCTAAAATGTAACTACTCTTTTCTTCGATTCTCTTGTAAAGCTACATTCTGGGATAGAGAGTGCTAACCCTCTCGAGCTCCCACTCATATTGTTTTGAGGTGAACTTATTTTTCTCAACCTATTCTTCGATAATGTAAAACAAATTGTTCTCTTCTTAAGTCACCTCTTTAGTATGGGATTAGCCCTTGTATTAACGGCCTAGCGCCAAGTAGGTCTTAATCAAAGTGTATTAGGAGTGCAAGTTCGCCTCCTCTCAAATTGTTTTAGAGGTCATTTAATTAACCTTCTTGTCATTTAATAGACCTCAGTAGGTTGGGTATTTTACCCCTGTGTATATGTCCTTTGAGGACAGCTTAAAGGTGGAGTTTGGTGTGGCCTGGGAGAGGCTTAAAATTGAGAGCGAGTGGCTCTTTTGAAAATGGTATATTGTATGCCTCGAGGAGGCTTTTCAGTGTAATTTTGAGCAAGGGCTCCTAGGTATGAATGGGGTTTTCTGCCCCTCTGTTAAAATTGTGTTTGGGGTAAAACTGAGCTGATTGCCCAAGAATTATGTTTCTGACTTTTGAAGCCCCAAATGGGGTACCTATGTAAATGTATTTTTCAATTGTGTTTCGGCTACTAAGTACCTGTTCTATTTGTTGTTACCTAATTTTGAAAAGAAAATATAACCTTGTTAAATTTTACGTTAACTTTGATTCCGTAGTTTGAGACCCATTCACGCCCGCACCTTCTTACACCTCTACCTACCATCAAAACGCGGTAACAAGTGGTAGCAGAGCGTGGTTGAATGGGTCTCAATTTAGCCCCTTTTGACGGCTAAACACTGTTTTGATCCGAACTCTAACCATTTTCTCAGTTGCTGGAAATTTTTTATTGAGGTTGTTCTAAATTTTTCCGTCATCATGCCCGGCCCTCGCGATGTTCTCCTCCTTAACTATTTGCGCAAAGAGGAGTTGATCTACGAATTAACTATTAGAAACGTGCAATCTGGAGGCACGGTTGCTATCGACACTAACAAACTTAGAGAGTCCCTTGATTTGCCCATTTCCATCCCCAATTTGGGAGAGAAAGAAATTGATGACTCTCTTTCCACGATCGTCGAGAATATTTCTGGGCTAGCATCTGTAGTTAGTTTTTTTGATGAAAATGATCCGTCTCCTAATCAAATTAAGCGTGTGCAAGGCAGGCTATATCACTTTTCAAATAGAGTTAATGATCTGTTGTCTCTAAAGGTGAATGACGTTCAGAGGAAGGAAGCTAATACGCTCCTTGAAACTATTTCTGAATTGTCTAGTAAAGTCACTCAATTGTTAACTGGGGAAGTTCCTCCCAAATCTGATCAGCCCACCATAGTGAATGCAGGTAGTGAGGAAGCGCCTCCCAAGGGAGAAGTCAATAGGATAACCGTTGCTGCTCAAACTATCCCAGCCCCATTGGACACTGAATCTGAACGCCGTGCATCGTTGAGTAACATCCGTTCTGAATTAACTTCCTTACCATTGAAACCTTTACCTACTATGTCACCCGGGTTTAGCAGCTTGCCTCATCCATTGGCAATGTTGCTCAGAGGTATTTCTAAGTTTTCTGTTAACACCACCAGTGATGTAATTTCATTTTTAAGATTTCTAGTTGAATTTCAGGATCACGCCCTTGTGTTTTCTCTTTCCCCTTGTCAAATTTTGCAAATTATCTATCCTTATGCTATTGGTGTTCTCTCAGATAAAATAGTAAGAGCTATTGCTGAAAAGTCATCTATTGAAGATTTTCACGCACACTTGCTTGCAAATTTCATTCCTGCCCGCGCGAGGTCATCTCTGATTCAGAAATACTATTATCGGGTACAGCGCTTGGATGAAAACTTGGCTGATTTCATACAGGACATTAAGTTTTATACTAGGGTGTTTGCTCTCCACTTCCCTGAGGATCAGATCGTGCAAGCTATTGTTGAAGGGATCTCCCCACCCTACAGGTCATATTTGTGTTTCGCGGCATGCCCGCAAACTTTCTCGGAACTTGAAGCATTGGCCGTCTCAGCGGAAGGAGTTAGATACGCCGATTCCTTGCGTGTTGCGAAAGAACCCCCGCCTTCCTTTAGTAACACTCGGCCTCCACCTCGCCGATCAGTCACCCCTCGTAAATGTTATGCTTGCGGGTCGCCTGACCATCTGCGCAATAAGCGTCCTCTGATCAAGTCTAGTAGGGCAAATAATGGAGCTGGTTCATCACAGGGCTGTTTTAAATGTGGGGCTTTCTCACATATCGCCAAGAATTGTCCCAATTCGAATAGCACCCCCTCCTGCTCAACTTCTGGGGTAACTTCCAACAACAGTCAAAAGTGACTAGTGGCTTCGGCTGAGTCAACTAATCCATCTTCCCAAGGCTCAGCCCCTGGCAAAAAGGTCGAGAATTCAGGGAACGATAAGTCTTCGAATACATCTTTTGAATGCCCCAAAGAGTGTCTTAGGATTGCGGCGGATATCCCCGCACCTGTTCCTTTTCTTAAGATTGAGATAAATAACGAACCTATAACAGCTCTATTAGATTCAGGCAGTGTTTGTTCCATTATTTCGGCTGAATGGTACTCCAAATTGAAATCTGTTTGTAAACTACCTGTCTATGACTCTTCTCCTGTTAAATATGTTTCGGCTAATACATCTCCATTAGAAATTCTAGGTTCTTTACTGGTCAAAATTCGTATTTTTAAGTTTACATGGAAAATCAAACTGTTTGTGGCTAAGCACTTGTCTTGCCCCATCATACTGGGAGCGGACTTTATTTCTCACACTGGTCTTATGCTCGATCTCCAGTCTAGGTCGTGCACATTCAAATTTGCTTCTAGTTGTAAAATCCCACTATTAACGTGTAATTCTGTGTCATGTTTCTCTATTTCGCCTACCCAGGATGAGATGTTGTTAGACCTTAGACATCTACCTGAGGAGCAGGCTAATAGTATTCGTAAATTATGTCAGTCATTTCCAGAGGTATTCACTGATACTCTTGGTGTTACTGATCTTATTGAATACAAAATTGAGGTCACGGATTCGATTCCTGTACGTTTTCCACCTTATAGGCTATCTCCACCTAAAATGAAGGCTCTGAAAGAAATCATCGATCAGATGTTGAAGGATGGTATTATTAGGCCCTCTAAGTCGGCGTATTCATCGCCTATTTTTCTAGTCCCGAAACCCCAAGGAGGCTTCAGGCCTGTCATTGATTACAGGGCTCTCAATCGGAAGGTGGTGTTGCAATCTGTGCCCCTTCCTGACCTTCATTCTTGTTTTTCATGGTTTCGTAAGGCCAAGTTCTTCACTATCTTGGACCTGAATCAGGCCTATAATCAAATTCCCCTTGCCGAAGAGTCTAAACACCTTACTGCGTTTGCCACGGACTGGAATTTATACGAATACAACCGCGTGCCTTTCGGGCTCCCCACGGGGGCAGCTGTGCTCACTAGGCTACTAGATAGGGTCTTCTCCGACATCAAATTTGAATACTTATATCACTACTTGGATGATGTCGTCGTGTTTTCGGAGACCTTCGAAGAACATCTAGATCATCTGCGAGAAGTTCTGAATCGCCTTCGTAAGGCTGGGTTAACTGTTAAGTTGTCCAAGGTTGCCTTTGCTAAGCCCTCTATGTCTTTCCTAGGGCATATTGTGTCTCCTGATGGTGTAGCAGTCGATCATTCTAGAACACAGGCCATCCGTGATTTTAAACCTCCCAAGGACATTAAAGGCATCGCCAGGTTTATTGGTATGGTGAATTTCTTCAGAAAGTTCATTCCTAACTTTGCTAATAGAGCGGCGCCCTTAAACCTTCTTCGTAGGAAAGGCATCAAATTCGAGTGGGGACCTTCTCAACAAGCCGCTTTTGAAGATCTGAAATTAGCTCTCTGTAATGCCCCTGTCCTTGCTATGCCTGATTTCTCAAAGAAATTCATCGTCCAAACGGACGCGTCGTCGTCAGCAGTAGCTGCAGTCCTTCTTCAAGAGACTGAACTAGGGAGGCGACCCATCGCCTATGCATCTAGGACTTTGTCGGCTCAAGAAGCCAAGTATTCCATCTATGAGCTCGAAGGTTTGGCAGTCTTATTCGCCTTAGAGAAGTTCCGTCTCTATCTGGAACATGTCAAATTCGACCTGGAAACAGATAATCAAGCCTTAAGCTGGGTCTTAGGTAGGCCGCGTCGTACTGGTCGTATAGCCCGTTGGGCCATTCGTATTTCTGCCTTCCAATTCGATGTCAAGGCATATCAGAGGTACTGAAAATGTTGTTGCTGATGGACTCAGCCGTATGTTTTCAAACGAGGTCGAGACCCACGAACCGGTCGACAGTTCATCACCTTCCGAGTCCATACTATCCGAGGTTAATGCCATCCTAACAGATGCTCCCATGCTTTTTAGAGATATTGAGAAATACCAACGTGAAGATCCGACGCTGGCTCCGATAATGGAAACACTTTCTTCTGGGGAACAGGTTGTCCCTTATGTTCTGAGGAATGGTGTTCTATGTTGCCCATCGAGGCATGATAAGATGATGAAAGTTGTCGTTCCAGCCGTTCTGGTACCTATGATCTTCAAGTATTATCATGAGATCCCATTAGGAGGGCATCTTGGAATCTTTAAAACCCGTGAAAAGATTCGTGAAATGTTCATCTGGAAAGGTATGGACGGTGAAATCCGTGAACTTGTAAAAGCTTGTAAATCATGTTTGCTGAGTAAACCCACCATGTCCACCAAGGTAGGCCTTTTGTCTTCGCATCAAGCGTCGCGCCCCATGGAACGCCTGTATATTGATTATGTAGGACCCTTCCCCCAGTCAAAGGGTAATGCCAACAAGTTCATCTTTGTATGTGTAGATGGTTTTACCAGATTTTCTTGGTTATTTCCGACTAAGCTGGCTACCGCTCAGTCCACCATTACCTGTCTAAATTCCATTTTTGCTTCTTTTGGTCCGTGCCAATATATTGTATCTGATAATGCTAAGGCGTTCACATCAAATCTTTTTCGTAAATTCTGTTTTGACTTGTCCATCTCTCATGTAACTACTTCTGCTTATTACCCTCAACCATCTCTGGCTGAACGGGTTAACCGTAATCTCAGGTCTGCACTTATTGCCTATCATCATGAAGATCATTCCAGGTGGGACACGTCCCTGCATTGGATAGCTTTTGCTTTGAATTCGGCGGTTCATGAATCTCACAAGTTTACTCCAGCTTCTTTGATGTTCAAGTTTGTTCCCAACTCGCCGCTCTCTAACCTCTGGTCTCTGAATGACATTCTACCCGAGACAATAGATCCGGATAACATTAAAGATCTTTGGAAGAAGGCTAAAGCCAATCTTAAAGTGTCTCATGAAAAGGTTAGGGAAAAGTATGATCGTGGACGGAGATCCACCCCTTTGAAGGTAGGTGACCAGGTTATGGTCAAAAATTTTGTTCCCGCGGGCAAGCTTGCCCCCAGATTCCATGGGCCATGCATCATTCTCGATTTTCTCACACCGGTTACATTGTTAGTAAGCAATCCAGCCACCGAGAGGATATTTAGGGTTCACCTGTCCCAGGTGAAACCGGTGTAAATTTTGTGTCAACTTGCTTCATATAATTTGATAGGAATATGATGGTTATATTTTTTTTTGAGTTCCACTTTTAAGGCATTCTGCTCCTTCTATTTTATTTTATATGTAAGCATTCCTGTAAACCTCCCCCGATTGTTAAACTGCCATCCTGTCCTTGTCACGGCCATTACCACGCTCCCGTCTCCTGCTCCACTAAATACAGTGGCTGGCTTAGATGAAATGCCATGGATATCGCCACGCCGCTGGCCCCTCAATCTACATGCCTGTGCCCTCAAAAAAAAAGATGATGGTCCAACACAATTTTGCCGCCGAGCTTTTATGTTTCAGTGCCCCCGCAGCCGCGCAGCGCCGTGCAGCAACTGGGGAGGGGGATGGGCCCCCTCCTCTCCAGCGAGGACGACATGTGTACGGCGAGCCGGAGCTCTCCTCCCGGCCAAGGCTGATGTGCGGCGCACGACCTGCTACTGGCCCGCAGCCTGTATATGTTCACCGCGGGCGCGGCGTATTTCAACACCTCTGCTCCCCTCATAGTGCGGGCGAGCGGTATCTCAGGGTACTTGAGGGGTCCGAGCGGCCTCCTTTCGACGCAAGCTGCAACGGCCGGTCTGGCCATCCAACTTAATCTACATCAACTACATGGACAGTCACCATAAGCAATAATTACAATTGGGAATTCAACAACAATATTTGGTGGACATTGCAAAATTTTCTTCACTTTTAAGTAGTAAAAGTTTATCTTCAGAAATTCAAATTCTACAAACATAAAGACTTTCATTCACCTGCAACAACAACATTTTGAAACTGAATTAAGAAATCTTGTAAATGCTCCTGCTATCTATCTTCATATCAACATCATTACTTGGACTTTGTTTCAAACTGATCTCATGCGTCACCCCTGGAGGAACTTTTGGTGGGGGAGGTCTGTACCGGGCGGTACACCTCTACACCGTTTATTTAAAAGTTGCGCCAGTTGAAACTCCTCTTCTGGAGGAAGGTTGAACTTTATCTACTCTATTAATTCTCTACTTTCTCAGAAGATGTCACCACGTGGAAAATTTTGAGTTTTTGAACTGTGTCACTTTTGATGTGTTTTTGTTTAGCTTGAAGTAAGAAGTGTGAACTTTCTCTTCTAGAGGACACTACTGAAGATCAACAATAGTGCAACCTAGTGCGGAGTCAAAGAACTATTTTGTTGAAGAAATTTTTATTTCAAATGTTTGTTCTTTGCTAAATTTCTTTCTGTTATTGTTTAAGTTGGCTGTATACCCCTCTCTTTCCCCTTGTTTTGCATGTAGCCAATCCCGAATTTCTTAAATTAATTTCTATCCAATCAGATGTATCTTCCCCCAACTTGAATCGATTGCGGGGTCCTAGCCAATAAAATAATTGTGGGCGGGTGTTTTCATTCCCCTAACGCCTAGAACCTTCCACGAGAGGTTATAAACTGCTGATTTTTGGGTCTCCGTGCCACTTCTGTTCCATCTTTCAGTGTATTAAGTACATCGCAGGAGGCGGGTAGCGCCTCTTTCTTCTGCAGCGGTCAACAATAAGGTAATGGCCGATTAATAAATTCTTTCTTTTCTTGCTCAGCAGTTTAACTCTCGGGGCGGGTGCGAAGCGTTCTACCATGTAACCTTTTCCTAAAATGTAACTACTCTTTTCTTCGATTCTCTTGTAAAGCTACATTCTGGGATAGAGAGTGCTAACCCTCTCGAGCTCCCACTCATATTGTTTTGAGGTGAACTTATTTTTCTCAACCTATTCTTCGATAATGTAAAACAAATTGTTCTCTTCTTAAGTCACCTCTTTAGTATGGGATTAGCCCTTGTATTAACGGCCTAGCGCCAAGTAGGTCTTAATCAAAGTGTATTAGGAGTGCAAGTTCGCCTCCTCTCAAATTGTTTTAGAGGTCATTTAATTAACCTTCTTGTCATTTAATAGACCTCAGTAGGTTGGGTATTTTACCCCTGTGTATATGTCCTTTGAGGACAGCTTAAAGGTGGAGTTTGGTGTGGCCTGGGAGAGGCTTAAAATTGAGAGCGAGTGGCTCTTTTGAAAATGGTATATTGTATGCCTCGAGGAGGCTTTTCAGTGTAATTTTGAGCAAGGGCTCCTAGGTATGAATGGGGTTTTCTGCCCCTCTGTTAAAATTGTGTTTGGGGTAAAACTGAGCTGATTGCCCAAGAATTATGTTTCTGACTTTTGAAGCCCCAAATGGGGTACCTATGTAAATGTATTTTTCAATTGTGTTTCGGCTACTAAGTACCTGTTCTATTTGTTGTTACCTAATTTTGAAAAGAAAATATAACCTTGTTAAATTTTACGTTAACTTTGATTCCGTAGTTTGAGACCCATTCACGCCCGCACCTTCTTACACCTCTACCTACCATCAAAACGCGGTAACAAGGACTATTCCCTTATATTTTCACAAGTTATAGAAAAGGTGCATTAATTAATAATAACTTATTGATGTACAAACCCCCGATAATGTTAATAACAAATATACTTGAGAGAGAGGTGTGCTTGAAAATAGCTGGAACCCCTCGAGGAATACGATGACAAGAGGTGTTTTATACTTATTTTACCAATAAGTATGGAGTAAAATGTACACAAAAATGTACTGAAGATCATCTTTAAGGATTCGAGCGAACCGCCACGAAATAGCAAATGAAAACGTTCAATAATAAGCATGTATCCAAAAAATCAGTAACTTTCAGGAGACAGAAAAATGATTTTGGGGTTTATTTGATGGTATTAGACTCTACTTGACTAGTAGGAATTACGTGACTTACGTCGCTTCGCGTCTTTCCAGATCATATGATAGATTTCTGCACATCTTTACTTTTATTTCTTGTATTCTAGAAGACATTTCTTGGAGTTTCTCCAGTGCAAACGTATTACCTGTCAACCTATGACATTCGTTATTGATTATGGAATCATGTTAAAAACTATGGGGTTCGTGACGTAACATTGGGAGATCTGGAGAGTTTTCCACAATTTCACGGATGGAAATAAACATATTTTAAAATTTAGAAAACTGTATTCCTCAAAGTGATATCTAAGGAAAGAACCGCGTTAATCAAAGCAAGCCCCATTACTTCGATGATCTTATTCATACCCGCCAACAAAACAATTATATCCGCGATGGATAGGAGTGTTTCATGTTGGATGGTCAGTAGTTGTTTTTTCCGAATTAGTTATGAATTCGTTAATCCCACGATGCCAGCTTATAAAAGAGAAGGAAAGCCAACTTGGTGAATTTGGAAATTATTTCTGTTGGTTTGAAAGTATATAATATGCCCGGAGATAATTCACGTTCTTAGAGGTACATTGTAATGGATACTCAATTCACTATTTCAGAAAGAACGAAGTACGCTGAGAAAAGGTTCTGGATAATCGTTGTTGACTAATTCTTAATAAAATGTTCATCTTTCTACGATGTCATTCAGTGATCTCCGTCTTCAGTTGCGAAATATTTTATGCAGTTGTTTGTTGCTTAATCGTCATCTTCTGCAAACGTGTGACCAGCAGGAGCTCTAGGCTACAGATTTGCATCGAGGAATGTGAATGGGAAGATGGACGACAGAAAATTATATTTTCCCACGAATCATACTTCTGCTTAGTGGAAGATATAGGGTGTAATCCTTTTCAGAGGTTCTACTGTTACGAAACGTATTCAGAACTGAATTCCTGAAAGGCATATTACTCCAATACAAAGCGAAGCGTTATGGCCAAAGATTACATAATATGTGGCAGCAGGTCATCTTCATAACGTATTCGTACATCATATTGTTATGCATGTCACATCGTTGATCAATTTTCATTCCACCTCAGTTGAGTCCTGTTAGATTATGCGATGTGCCAGTACTGAAACTTTCTGAGGCATGATGAAATAGTGTCTACAGCTTTACAACCGTTTCTTTGCAAATTACTATTCTTTTCGGGGGTAGGGGGTGATGTAATAGCCAAGTAGCACAGATATTGACTTCTCACCAAAGTGGCCGCGGTCAGAATACAGAAAAATACAAGTGGGACTTTTAAATGAAAACTCACGTACATGCTGTTCGGATTTCACGTAAACCCGGAGGTCCCATGACTACATTCATGGTATCAGGAACAGTCGTGTAAAGCACCAACCTTGCTTACTTGTTTATAATTCAGTTCCGCTGTTCTCTATTATATATACCTTAACAATTTGCCAAATTTCCTCTTCCTATCTCAGCCTACGAATTGAAGCATGATTTCCTGGAGTAAAGGAAATCGTCATTTAATCCATATTCTCTCTGCGGTATCCTTCAGACGATAGTAAATGTTCAGCTTAAGTAACCGAACATATATAGTTGTGTTCTCCCAGCAGAAGCATTAGATGCCATTGGTCATCGATTAGAAAATTTTCCTAAAATTCCTTTTGCCATCTTCCCTGATAAATAAGAGTTTCTTAAGGATATGTCAGTAACTTAAAGAAATTAAAGGCATATAAAATAACTGTGGTAAATTCTCCTCAACCCGGTGATTCTCTATCTAGGCACGTATGTTATGAGTGTATGGTTAATGGAAACTGAAACGGATAAATAGGTTCACATTTAATGTTCCTCCGCCATGAAGTCTAGTTTCACTTCTTTAGTACATGTTTTCAATAAACATCGAATTTTTGCGCACATGCATGAATACAGTTTTGCACATTTTCTTCAGAGAATTAACCGACAAGGAATGTTATTTTGCCCTCAGTCAGCGAGACATTGGACAACACAACATATACAGCTGAAGAAGAAAATAAAAATTACGTTTCAACAGGACAGTTTATTAGTAGGTTACTTCGGCTAACTCGGCCAGCAACCCTTAACTCCATTAAACTCCTGTACATTTTATGTCAAGTGTAATTTAAAAACTGCGGTGTAGAATGTAAACTCACACATATTTTTAGCACTGGAACTACAAATCTGTTGAACAAGTAGAGATCTAATACAGGTGAGGGTACAGAAAGTTAAACATCTTGTATGAAAATATAGTATGTATGAAAAATATTTTCTACGAAACAAATTTTCAAGGAAAAATTAAGTAGAGTTTCTGAAAATGTTTTATTGATTTCCCTTCGAACAGGTAAATATATTCTTGAGAAATATCACTCATTTCTAGGAACTCCCTTGTACCAAACTGGTAGTAGACCGACAAAACATCTTATAAATCTCAATAAATATTCGTATACTATCTTAACGTCTAAGTTAAGTCCCATCTCTCTTATGAAGAACCTATTTTCTCCCGCATCCACCAATAGTCGTTTTAAAACGAACGATAAGCTTCATGATATCAACATGCTGTACATACAACATTACACTACGACGCTTGTTTTGCAATCAAAGAGCGGTAATGTTCTCCCATCAGAATATTGATGTCACGACAGTTATAAATGCAGTGAACTGGAGTAAATGTTGCCATTTATGGCTTCATTTTATGTTCAATCTTGGAGACGGAGAACTGCGTAACTCTTAATAATGGACTCAATTATTTAAACTGAACCTCCAATCTGTCTGAGCTTCAACAGTAAACTGGAGACATTAGTATTGCAGCTACCCACCCCAAATTGTCTGCTCCATAAAACATACCACTAAGGAAACAAAGAAACCCATAAACTACGACACTGTGGGACATTCGATAATATATCTACAGAATGAACGCCTGGAATGAAGTAAACGATGAGACAAGAAAGACGCATAAAGGTATTTTAATGTCGTATCATGGAGATCAGACCACAAGCCGGATTGAGTGGCCCAGACGGTAAAACGCTAGTCTTCTGAGCTCAAGCTGACAGGTTTCATGCTGGCACAGTTTGGTGGTATCTCAAATATGCCAACGTGAAACTAATAATCCTGACCTTATTTGTTTCAGAATATGAACATGACATATCGTCATTGCCGGGACAAAACCTCCTATGTGATAATATTTTTGGAGATATACTGACCCGCAGCATATGCATTATGAAGAGCGAGAATGCCTTGACAAGATTCACACAATATTGTACCTCAGACGACAGAACCTTATCGGCCAAGGTTCTAAAGTAAAATATTTCACATAGGAGGTTTTGTCCCTGCAGCGACGATATCTACTGTAATTAGGGATACCCTGAGCACCATTCATGACTTATGTTATTGGTATATATATATATATATATACCAGCTATCACAATTATTTGGTTCTTGAATTAAGTAAGGAATTTCCGGACTAATGGAACATCAGCTTATTATTCGTTAAAAGTGAAAATCACCGATAGTAGGAATCACACAGAGTTCAGTACCGGGCACGTATAAGTGACCCTTCATGGAAATCATTTGCTGTTGTTTCCTTTAACGAGCTACATCTAGTGAGAAACGCAGTGCTACTTTATTGTGTGCATTTGATTTTCGGTGTAATTATTTATGGAACTACAATACTATCTCAGAATGTGTTAGTGAATGTTGTGCGAGTACCTGGGATAATGCGTAGCGGAAGAGTAAACTCACGAAAGGAATTCTAAATGTGTAAAGGGACCGAATTTAATTATAACTAGCAAATGTACCCGTGCTTCGCTACGGTGTTCAACATTGTATTCGAATATCGAAGTAAACAGTGTACATGCAGTAAATAAGATTGTTTTAAAATTGCATGTCTCTTAGCGTTATCCGAGAAAGACCATGGGGATGTCCCCATACGTTGTTTCCAATGCAAAGTGTTTGTTACGGATTTGTGATATAACGGCAGGCTCACTTGCCTACTGCCATTCACAATCGAGTTGGGAAGTTTACATTATATTGGAGGCCCCATTGCCTACCGCGCGGTCACAATCAAGTTGGGAGTGTTCGTTACAATGGCAGGCCCCATTTCCTACTCCCAAACAGATTACAGTCGAGGAGATTTTATTATAAAGGCAGGCAAATTCCCTACCACCATTCAAAATTGAGTTGTGCCGTTATCATTATAATGTCAGGCCGATTTTCCTACTGCCAGCCAGCTTACTGCCAGTCACACCAAGTTGGTGAGTTTCCATCAAAATAGCAGGCCACTGTGCCTAATGCCAGTCACATTTTAGATGAGGACATTTGTTTATAATGGCGGGCACCCTTGCCTTCTGCCAAACACAATCGGGTAGGGAAGTTTTACACAAAACTGCATGCTCACTAGCCTTCTGCAAGTCAAATCGAGAAGCGAACTATTCATTACAATTGTAGACCTTCCTTACAAATGACAGTTACACAGGAGTTGGAGAAGGGCCCTTTCATACAGCCAGTCAAAGTCGGTGTGGGGAGTACTGATTACATTAGCAGACCCACCCTTTCTCGATCGCTACAAATGGACATCAGTGAATATATATAGATCGACATACGAAAGTATATGCGTGTTTACAATATTGAAGACCTTCATTTACAGATTAACTGCTACTCAACGTACGTCATATCGACAAAGAATTATACAATAAGACACGCCGGATTTAGTGCCTTAAATGGCTGGTCCTATGATATGTCATCTATTCTAGGGTCAGATTGAGTTAGAAACGTGGAACAGGGTAACGTTTTTGTAAGATTATCTCACATTACATTACTTTTCGGATAATTATGTGTCGGCTACATACATAGCATTTGGCTCACATATGGCTACTGGGTGGGCCAATTTTCGTGAAGAGTTTGATGATTCTGTATTTCATATAAGTAATCGAAAGTATGAATTATGCTTGTAAAAATTCCAAACTGACTTAACATCGATTAATAGAGAAAAATCAAGCGTAAAAGGGATACAGATACGGTAAAAAGTCATAAGACCGAGGTTGTAGATCATTCCATATTGAACGGAGATTGTGCAATCTGTTATGTGATAGGAATTTCCGAAGGTCTGCACCATCATTAAAATTGCCTGCATATTTCGATATTCTTCGGGGATAAAAAGTGAAAAATGTAATAATCTAGGATGTTTTCCGTTCGTTACAGGCTAAAACGTATAATTTTGTCAAATTTCAATTATCTTCTTTTTTTCTTCTGGCAGATTATGCCGCAATCTGGATTTTGGGCGAGGCGGTTAAAAATTAGGACTTTCAGGAAACTAAACCAAAAATTGTGCAGATGGTCATTATTACCCCTTAAACGGAAAGCTGTACGAAAATTTCGCCAAAATAGTCAGTGTAGTGGCACACAGTCGTTACGTTTTGATTTATATAAATAAATATAAATAAATAAATAAAATAAAATAAATAAATATAAATATAAATGTAAAACACCTTTGTGGCTATGTCCGCTGGACTTAACCTGCAAAACTGACCATTCATGGTATCTCCCTTATTAATCCTCCTGACGAAAAAATGCACATGAAAAAAAGGTTTAGAGGTGGAATTCCATCACGTTTGGTCGATTTCCAGTCAGGTTGGCCTTGTTCTGTATATATTGTGGAAGAGTAAAATCACCATTTCGGTTCCCTATAAACCGCTAGTACATTCCGGAACATGAAATGTTATTTACGTTTAAAACCTACCTTTGGACAGGTGGATGCTAAATATAAATTTTGGTTCGAATGTCTTCAGTAGTTTTCAAGTTTTAAGGAATACGCTTTACACGCACCCGCTCGTGAGTTAAGTCCGATGGGACTTGAACAGAAAAACGGTCCGTTAATGATATCTCCCTTATTAATCCTCGTATCGAAATGATGCACATGAGAAAAAAGGTTTAGAAATTAATTTCTACCAAGGCAGGTAGATTTAAATTAACGTTGGTTGTGTATATTTTGTGGAAGTGCAAAATCCTGTTTCTGTTTCGTATAAACCCCCAGTCAGTTCAGGGATTTAGAAACAATATTTGCCCTAAAACCTGTCAAGGACAGGCGTATTCTAAATATGAGTCTTGGTGGAAATACATCCAGTAGTTTCTAGCACTCGCGTACATACGGCGTAATTAAGGAAGAAAATAATACAGTTAAGAAAGTTGAAACTAATAGAAAATGGATTATAACTGAGGACAGCCGGATAACGACAAATATGTAAATGGAAAGTGAATGTATTGGAAAATCAAATGCCCCTCAATAAATTATGCTAGTGTGAGTTATGGATATAATAAAGCGGTAACAGAGGAGAAATTTAGGTCCAGTGATTCCTAGGTAAACAAATAAGAAGAAGATGACTAATGGTGTTATTACTTAATCTATTCGAGGGCGGTTATAACAACCAACGATATTCCGCCAATATCCCGCAGGTAGGCCGATTGACGCCTCTCTTGTCTTCTACCCAAGGAACAATCACGAATTTAAAAGCCTGATGAGAAAAATGGCAATACGTTACTTCCCTGCTGGCATGCAGACAGAAACTTTGCCATGGTAACCTGTAGGTTCGTTGTCGGTCTGTCACTCCATGCAGAGCATGATACCAGCGGAAAATTGTTAATTTCTCCGTCATGTGAAGAGTAAGGTAAATTATGAACATAACGAAAGTTGTTTATAATGAAGAGACGTTTCCCGTACGATAAACGAAGTTTACAGAAAATCAATAGTATAAGAGAAAATGGAGGAAAACCATTCTGGTTTTCCTATAAACCCCCCGTCTTTTCAAAGATTTTAAAATGATATGCATATCGAAACCTTCCCCGGGATGAGTATACTCTAAATATGAAGTTTGGTTGAGATCTATCCAGCCGTTTCGACGTGATGGTGGAAAAACCATTCTGATTTTCCTATAAACCCCCCGTCTATTCAAAGATTTTAAAATGATATGCGTGTCGAACCTTCCCCGGGATGAGTATACTCTAAATATGAAGTTTGGTTGTGATCTATCCAGCCGTTTCGTATTGATGGTGGAAAACCATTCTAGTTTTCATATAAACCCCCGGTCAGTTCAAAGATTTTAAAATAATATGCATATGGAGACCTTCCCCGGGATGAGTGTACTCTAAATATGAAGTTTGGTTGAGATCTATCCAGCCGTTTGGACGTGATGGTGGAAAAACCATTCTGGTTTTCCTATAAACCCCCCGTCTATTCAAAGATTTTGAAATGATATGCATATCGAAACCTTCCCCGGGATGAGTATACTCTAAATATGAAGTTTGGTTGTGATCTATCCAGCCGTTTCGACGTGATGGTGGAAAAACCATTCTAGTTTTCCTATAAACCCCCAGTCTATTCAAAGATTTTAAAATAATATGCATATCGGGACCTTCCCCGGGATGAGTATACTCTAAATATGAAGTTTTTTTTTGAGATCTATCCAGCTGTTTCGTCGTGATGGTGCAAAAACCATTCAGGTTTTCCTATAAACCCCCCGTCTTTTCAAAGATTTTAAAATGATATGCATATCGAAACCTTCCCTGGGATGAGTATACTCTAAATATGAAGTTTGGTTGTGATCTATCCAGCCGTTTCGACGTGATGGTGGACAAACCTTTCTGGTTTTCCTATAAACCCCCCGAGTATTCAAATATTTTAAAACGATATGCATATAGAAACCTTCCCCGAGATGAGTATACTCTAAATATGAAGTTTGGTTGAGATCTATCCAGCCGTTTCGACGTGATGGTGGAACAGACAAACAGACAAACAAACAGACACGAACGTTTTTATTTATATAGATAATAATAATGATAATAATAATAATAATAATAATAATAATAATAATAATAATAATAATAATAATAATAATAATAATAATAATAATGTATGTATGTATATATGTTTAGTCCTCAGCCCGAAGGCTGGTTGGATCCTCATCAGCTCAACCATCAGCTGTCAGGCCTAGGCATCACTGAAGAGGCGTACTAGGGAAATGAGGAGTGAGGTAGTTTCCCGTTGCTTTTCTCACCAAGCCAGAAATTGCTATTACATATCAGTCTGCCAAGCCCACTGAAATGCATGCACCAACTGACCCTATGAGCAATTTCTTCACACCATTCATAGCAGGGACTGGCTGCAGAAGGAATGGCATTACTAGCATCACTCATACCTCAGCCACTGTCATTTTGTCAAAGCCAAGGATAAAGCTGATACAGATCAATGAAAGTAACAAAATTGCTCTAGCCCATACCAGAAGACATAGTGCACTGTAAACAATAGGTCCCGCCAGCAAAGGCGTAATAATAATAATAATAATAATAATAATAATAATAATAATAATAATAATAATAATAATAATAATACTGATTTTACGGCCCATTAACAAATTTTGTATGGTTTTTCAGAGACGCCGTAATATCGGTAATTTCGTCTCGTAGGGATTCTTTTACGTTCCGGTAAATCTGCCGATGCGGGACTAGTGTACAGTGGTTTCAAATACCATTGGACTGAGCCGGGATCGAGGTAACCAACTGAGACTCAGACAGCCAACAGAAATCCCGGCACGAATTCAAACTACAGTAATGAACAGTAGTAAACTCAATTAATTATCAGAAAAATCGTCACAGATATTGGAACTTAGAAATTAGTACAAGTGCACGAAACGTTCCGAAATCAAATATCATTCCTTTAAATTCGAGAAGTTCTCGGTTAGCATATTTATTTACTAATTAAATCAAAGACGTGCATACATATTTTTGGCAGCTAAGCGTCAAGTCGAAACTTCGATAAAATATTATCGATCGAATTATAACATTTTAACTGATTATAAGGATGGTGAATTTTAAGAGGTTTTCAAGTTATACAAATCGACCTCTATTTTGAGTAATTTTCCATTAACTTTACAATTTGATCACCAGTAATAGAAGTTCAAGTTCTCGTGTTATGTAATGTAAAGAAGTTAAATGAACACTGCAAACCATCACTGAAGACTTCTACACGGCATTTGCCCGGTGGTTGAAATGGGAAAAAAGGAAAACTATTTTCAGGACGACCGAGCTCGATAGCTGCAGTCGCATAAGTGCGGGCAGTATCCAGTATTCGGGAGATAGTAGGTTCGAACCCCACTATCGGCAGCACTGAAAATGGTTTTCCGTGGTTTCACACCAGGAAAATGCTGGGACTGTACCTTAATTAAGGCCACGGCCGCTTCCTTCCCACTCCTAGCCCTTTCGTGTACCGTCGTCGTCATAAGACCTATCTGTGTCGGTGCGACGTAAAGCAGATAGCAAAAAAGAAAAGAAGTTCAAGTTGGTGAATTTTAGACTCATTCCTTCCCGTTTATTGACCCGACATTCTTTGATGAAATACACATACCGTTTGACCGAACCTAACCAAATTATAATCAGGCTGACTCTGTAGCATACTTCCAGATAGTGGACACTGACTCGAGATTGGTCTCTGCCTCTGAGAGAGTACCAGCTCTGTTGAAGGGACTTTCCACCGTAAGCCAAAATGTCATCAGAGACGAGCTGTATTCATGTGTTTCATGGAAGTTTGAACTGAAGTTGTCATTTTTACTCATCCTAAAGATGTTTCGTGGCATTATTATGAGTGTTATGTGTTTTCAGTCCTTTTCCGGAAGCTTATCGTCTACAAACGTGATTTATTACAGAACTGGTCTCCTGACATTGGTAGTTCACGTTTTCAAAAATGTCCTCGTATCACCTGCGAATAGATTTCCGTACAGTGCTGCGAAATTTCTAACAGCATTCCATGAAAAACATTAATACCATCTCTTTAACGTTTGTCACACTCCCTTCTTAATAATAATAATAGTGGTAAGAACAGCAGTAGTGATATCACTGTTCAGTTTGTTCTTATAGAAGAGTTCCGAATACTTTTGATCGTATAGTATAGATACCACCATTGATATTTGGAATGTGATGTGCAACGCTATCGAATACAAATACAGAAAACATTATCACTTTCAAGCGACGCTTCTCGGGCTTTGAGTGTCAGCTGGAGCGGTATATCTTGTTATTGTAGTACTTCTTTACAACATTACAATGTTTGTGGCTTTTGAACAAAATAGCTTTGCTCGCGAGAAGCCGTTTTCAGGAACGAAGATTACTGTAATTTTCAGTGCATTTCTTTCCTACATTGAGGGCCATTCATTTCCATAACTGATATCATCCAATCAGAAATAGGCCAGTGGCGGTTCGTGCATGAAGGGCTTTTGTGCGCCGCCCCACCGGCTTTTCGAAAACACAAACAAATTACTAATCTCTAACATGGCAAACTTCCAGCTTCAAATTTACTTATATTGTTACACCAATGAAATAGTAACAAGAATAATAATAACAGTAAGAATGATGATAATAATGACGGTAATAATAGTAATAATCATAAATCCAGCGTGGGGATGTGATATGTGCCGTCACAACGGGAAGATATGGAATGTCCCGTGGATTTTTGGAATGTCTGAGGTGCAATTTTGAAAATGATCGTGGTCCACTTATTACATGAGATGGCTTTAGGCCAGTAACCACAATACTACTTCAATTAAAGCTCTCAAAGTAAAAGTAGTACGTGTTCTCGAGCAATTAGATATTGTGAAACTTATGTACATAAAGTCATTGCGAGTGTAGACATTGTAGATATCATGCTTTTTTAAGTTCACGTCTTACTACACCTCACTATTTATTGCAATACACCTGTGTTTCCTGAAACCACAACTTACGGTTTTACAAATAAGGCATATAGGCCATCGTTACGTTTAAAAGAGCCACAAATGTACGGTACACATTGCGTATTCGTGAAGTGGAGGGTTTGTGCTCTCTTAACCTGCAATTCAGGCAGGCGCACTCACCTTTAAAGTAAGTTATGGGGTGATGTGACAATAAGGCGAGACAAAATAATTATTAAAACATACTCTAGTTATGGGGAATAATCGATAGTTTCAGTACCTCTTCGTGTATATACTTCTAACCACTTGCTATTTACAAGTAATAAAAATTATCTTTCATCTTCTGCCGTAAAATTCACTAATGAGATTGTCACTGAACTAAACTGCAAAATTCGTAATCTACGAATAAGTAAAACTACGACAATAAAGACTGACGTGCTAACTAAAAGAGAAATGCGGGTGATAATTTGATATTAATTGGATGATATAAAATTAAAGCCATTGGATGGGTAAATCAACATATTTCGTCCTAAAGAGATATGAAGGTGGTACTCATAGTGAAAGACTTCTAAAAATCAAGGAAAATTAGAGTATATCTTAAATAATATCGAATTGAAGATGAACTTGAATGTTTCCCTCCCCATTAAGTCTCTAAAAAAAGAATGGAATAAACTAGAATGACAGGAAAACTATGTTATATTATTGGAGGAATGCGGGGACGTAAATATAAGAAGTCTGAACAGTGAAGATAAGTCATGAAGCTAATTCTAAGGATAAGCTTGAGAATATGTCTTAGGCTGATGATTTATTCAAAATCTAGAAAATACTTCTCAAAGTTTAATTCTGATTAATTTGTCGAGATAAGTCCAAAAAAGATATAATTATTTCTGAATATCTTTGATATTTTAATTATAAATAACTAAGAGCCTGTATTAGTAATTAATATATTTCCTATCCTATTTTCTGGTGATCCATGATTGGGAAAGGAGACCCCAGCGCCAGTGGGTAGGGTCTGACACATCTCACTCTGATGAGTCTAGCGTCAGACCTAGGACGAAACGCTGGTTAATAGAGCAAACGCCTGAAAAGCCTTACACTGATACGTTTTTGACAAAGGAGAATATTCCAGTTATCCAATCATTCATTTACAGTGGTATTACCGATACTATCCCATTTTTTCGTGGTTTCTGAATCTATGAAGACCCTACTGTTCTCCTGAATGTAACTTGTCGGCTACCGGCTGTTGGCCTGAGAGTGATCTATCTAAGAAGAGTAATGGTGAGAAGGACGACTTGTCAGCTTTTTCCAAAATAAAATGTCTTTTCATTATTTGCCAGAGTGGCGAAAAAATTATGCGGTCGTATCGAGCTTACTGCGAAGTAAATATTTACTATCTTCCTCCCACTTGTGGGTTAATATTCAATCTCAAAAACCCAATCGTAATCATTTTTGTAATTTTCCTTGATACAATCAATTGTTTTCGTGGCTACTAAGAGTACTTACTCATTCTATGTTGTAATACTGATGAACGTGAAATGAAACACTGTAGAAAGGACACTTCTAGTTTAGGTTAGGTCAGCTACAGTTATGTGTGTAATTATTAGTTCACTATGCACTGTTTAGTGGATAGAGTCATTGTACGCAAGTACATAACACAGCGACCAGAAATTAAATTTCTTAAACTCATTTGCATACTATACCGTATTATTTCAAAAACGCAAGACACGTATCCTCACAGGATGACAATAATGCAAAAGGAATAGAAGCAAAGTGAGCAAAAGGTAATGCATTGAATTTAAAGTTACAATCGTTGGATCTTTCTAAGAAGAAAGTGAATTCACAAATTGCATATGAGCAATGCATCTTCCGTAGACCGAGTCCTTTTTACGACAGCGAACAGTGGAGGGATATTATAAATTTTATTCATATGTAAGTTGTAACAGGTAGTGAATTGGAGAGAAAGGTTGCTTCTGCAAACAGATGGGAACAAGAACTAAAAGGAAATGAAGAATTAAAACGTACAGTACATCTGAGGGTATGAATCATTACTTTCTTCTTCTTGCTAGGGGCTTTACGTCGCACCGACACAGATAGGTCTTATGGCGACGATGGGATAGGAAAGGCCTAGGAGTTGGAAGGAAGCGGCCGTGGCCTTAATTAAGGTACAGCCCCAGCATTTGCCTGGTGTGAAAATGGGAAACCACGGAAAACCATCTTCAGGGCTGCCGATAGTGGGATTCGAACCTACTATCTCCCGGATGCAAGCTCACAGCCGCGCGCCTCTACGCGCACGGCCAACTCGCCCGGTGTGAATCATTACTAAACACATATGAAATGTATTATGCTGTATAAGGGTATATTAGTATACCAGTGGGAATTTTGTCAGCCACCATGAAGATGGCTTTCCCATTGTTCCTATTTTCTCATAAGGCTGTACCTTACTTAAGACCACGTTAGTTTCCTTCCCAATCTTAGCCCTGTCCTATCCCATCGTCGCCACAACACCTGTTTGTGTCGGTGCGACGTAATACCCTTACAATGTAGCAGATCTAGGATACTAATTAAACATCTCCATTTCCGTGTACGTATCGAAAGTATCATGACCTGATCAGCTTCAGCAACCCTTCGGCCAGAATTGTTGCTTGTTAAAACAGTGGAGTCCATGATATTCCCCTTACACGACATGATTCGTGTTTTTCCTTTACGAATTCTGCATGGCCAGACAACTCATAACTCTCCTGCCGATGAGCACCTTATTCCTCTAACCATACCAGAAGCACTGAAGTTTAGGTTGTATGAAAACTTTCTTTTATAAGACACGAAACATACAGCGGAAACCATGTCACCACATAATACTTTATAAAAGCCACGTAACTAATATTTGCAGAGATCGTGGCTGACTTCAATATCACTCATCTTTCAAGCTCATTGTTATGTTTATATACAATTCTTATTCATTAACGTGAACTCCTTCAGGGGCCCTCCTGTAAAAAGACTCAAACAGACAACTAACAGCTAATTGTGATAGTAGAGATTTTCCGGCATCAAATGAATACTTACGATTGTCCTAGTTGTTCTATTTCTTCCAGAATGGAAGTAGAAATTTAGTCTTGCATTCCATATTTTAAAAACAATTACTCTATTTATATTCAAGCTCAGAATGTGTAGTGAGTTTTAATAAAGTGTTACTCTGCAAGAAAAAAGAAAGAAAGGGAACTGTTTAAATGGAATATGGCTGGGAGATTAATGGCCGCTTCGTGATTACTTCAGCTCATAACGGAGCCACTTCAGATATTCAAAATTAATTTACTATAGCGGCACTGTGTCCAGTTAGAGTAATATTATGGCGAGAGAAGAATTTCAAAGTAGGCACAGAGATTAGTTTAACAATAGTAAATAAAGAATAGGAAGAAAATTGCCAATTTAGAAACCATGCACCGTTTACGTTTTGGGTAATATTCTAGAAAAGGCAATGTTCATCAGTATTGCTTCGGAAGTCATTTTACATGCCTCAGTATACTGAACGTTTAAAAAGACAAATATTGGTCGTTACAGCCACACAGTTATCGATAACTCTTATACCATACCTACGATTATTCCTGGACTTGAACTCATAATTCAGCGTGAGATCATTGATCAAGGCATTTAGATATCCACAAACGAAATATTCGATGCAATTCATTTCTTGTGTGGATGCCAATAGAAGCCCTATTGTATCACCTGATAGTCCGTGAGTTTTCAGGTGACGGTGCTGTACATGTGGCAGAAATCACATACATCCTTAAAATAACTGACATGTTGTTCTGTACTAATCGGTTAAACTGGGTTCTTGTACATTGAAACCTCAGAATGTTGAATTTGTCGAACTCAAGTATTTTTGAATGTACCTCTCGTCCGACTCTACAATGTACAATTCGTTATTTAACGCAATTTACTGTATACTAATATTAATATATCAGCCTGAGTATATATATATATATATACTTTCCACTCCAAAGAGTGAATTTACTACTATAAGTGAGCGTGTATGAAACTTTCGCACCGAGTTCTCCAATTACAGGACACTTTGTGAGCTACATACGCATAAAATCTGACCCAGGTAGTAACACGCTCGAACGTCCATTTATTCAAACGTTCAAAAACGACCACAAGTGTGAAGAATTTGTTTCAATTTCTTAGTAGTAAGATATTGGTAACTTCTACACTTAGAAATGTTTAATCAATATTTTCTCATTTCCGTACATGAGATAGTTGTTTCTAACTGCAGTACATTCTCTGTAGTCCGACACTTCGTCACTCTGACAGGTCCAGTAGTCCGACACAGCCAGTCCCGGTCACGTGACATGTCCATTGTCGCTCTGCGAGATAGAGTGACTGAGTAAACAGGAAAGACTACGAAACACATTCAATTGGCCATGTAAACTATTCGCTGTCTGGATAAGAAGGAGAAAATGTTCAGCTGATGAGTGATTATGAGATCGTCCAAAACGTTTCCACTGTGTAACAGGATTAAGAACAAACGTCGTCACAAATTCATACTGTACGACATACGAGTAGCTACGCTTTCAGTGAGTTCAGCACCTCTGCGCTGGGGAAAACTACATAGCAGCAGCCAATATTTTAGTTTTAAAGAGACTGCATACTGTACGACATACGAGTAGCTACGCTTTCAGTGAGTTCAGCACCTCTGTGCTGGGGAAAACTACATACCAGCAGCCAATATTTTAGTTTTAAAGAGACTGCATAGTGTACGACATACGAGTAGCTACGCTTTCAGTGAGTTCAGCACCTCTGCGCTGGGGAAAACTACATAGCAGCAGCCAATATTTTAGTTTTAAAGAGACTGCATACTGTACGACATACGAGTAGCTACGCTTTCAGTGAGTTCAGCACCTCTGTGCTGGGGAAAACTACATAGCAGCAGCCAATATTTTAGTTTTAAAGAGACTGCATAGTGTACGACATACGAGTAGCTACGCTTTCAGTGAGTTCAGCACCTCTGTGCTGGGGAAAACTACATAGCAGCAGCCAATATTTTAATTTTAAAGAGACTGCATAGTGTACGACATATGAGTAGCTACGCTTTTAGTGAGTTCAGCACCTCTGCGCTGGGGAAAACTACATAGCAGCAGCCAATATTTTAGTTTTAAAGAGACTGCATACTGTACGACATACGAGTAGCTACGCTTTCAGTGAGTTCAGCACCTCTGCGCTGGGGAAAACTACATAGCAGCAGCCAATATTTTAGTTTTAAAGAGACTGCATACTGTACGACATACGAGTAGCTACGCTTTCAGTGAGTTCAGCACCTCTGTGCTGGGGAAAACTACATAGCAGCAGCCAATATTTTAGTTTTAAAGAGACTGCATAGTGTACGACATACGAGTAGCTACGCTTTCAGTGAGTTCAGCACCTCTGCGCTGGGGAAAACTACATAGCAGCAGCCAATATTTTAGTTTTAATGAGACTGCAAATCCGATGTCTCAGTTTTACAAAGACTGCAAGAGAAGTTCCAAAAACCAATTTAAAAGAAAATTGCACGTGTAAGTTTTCACGCTTTCTTTTAAATAATTCCGTTTATCTATTGAACATCCTGTAATCCGACAGATTTATATAATCCGACTAGGACCGGTCCCGTACATATCGGACTAGAGAGAATCAACTTTCCCTTATTCTTACTGGGAAATATACCCTGAAAGTCTTAAAAGCACAAATCATGAACTGAACGATACTCGGTGAAACAGGATATCCATTACCTTCTTGCACATGCGTAGTTTGATGAACGAGAAGTTTCATTGACGATCTTTCTGGATCACGTTTTTAAATTGTTAGGGACCAGGAAACCATACGGGTAAATGATTCAAAACATTCATCCAAGAACTACAAATATCGGTAGATATTCAACTGGGCAGAGAGAAGCTGCACAAGATTATGAAAAGCCCTCCAGATGCTTTTCTACTGATCATAAGTCTCCAAACGCTTGATAAACTAGTGAAATGCAGAAGTTTTTCTACAGAAAAGATTCACCAAACAGACGAAAGCAGTTTGAGAAGCAGAGGAAATTCGATGGGTATAGCAGGGACTTCAGGTTGACAAATGGCGAAGAAATCATGGATCTTATTAGACTCTCTTTCCAACTGCCTGTAAAAAAAGAAATGAATCAGGCTAACGTGACGGAACAGTGGAAAATTGATGAGATGGAATTGATAATGCTCGAAGTGAATTTCAGTTTCAATAGACTTTTACTTTTTAAAATACCTTCATTTTGATAACGTGGCAGCCAGAGTTGAAAGACCAAAAACTGACAAACTGTCCCCTATTCGCGAATTCCAAGATGAATTTGTCAAGAAATGCCCAACTAGCTACAGCTTAGGTGAACTTACGACAAGAGATGAGATGTTGCTTTTCGTGGTAGTAGTAGTTTTATTCGATGTATGCCATTAAAAAAAGCGACGTACGGCATCAAACTTTACTGAATTTTGGACAGTAAGACGTTTACACACATACCTTTGAAATATATTGTGACGTTGTAACGCCCGGGAGTGAATTCTTCTCTTTTTGGCCATTCGTTGACTATGTTGTGTTGTAGAGTATCACGGCTGTCCCAAAGACACAGAAAACAAGGGTATTTAGTGCAACCACTCTGCATTCCTATTAGGAGGCCAATAAGTTTAATATTCCAGCAATATGCCACTTGTGGTTCTCAAAAAATGCGTGATCAAAATGTTTCCGTATGAGGGTGTTGCTGCAGCGGACAAGCAACGCAGTGCGACTCTGATGCCGGTACATAAGCATGGACATGTAGGCAAAGGTATATGTGTGGCAGTCGTGTCGTGCCGATGTGCAGCCACGTGAACTACGGTGACGTTATTACCAAATACGTCCAAGCAAGACCAACGTGGTGTTGTTCTGTTCTTATCTGCCGAAGGACAAACGCCGGGGGACATCCCTTGGGAAATGAAGCATGTCCGTTGAAAACCACCGTTGTGGAATAGTGCACCAAGTTCCGTGTGGGTCGCGTTTCGTCACAAGACGCCAGTCGATTTGGGTGGCCAGGTGGATGGTGGATGAGGCCTATAGTTCTGATTTCTCCCCTTGCGATTATCACGCCTTCGGTCCCCTCAAAAAAGCCTTGAAGGGTCGACGCTTCCTGTCGGACGAGGATGTGCAGCAGGCGGTGACGGACTTCTCCACGCAGCGGGACACGGTGTTCAAACTTGTGTGCCGGTAGGATGAGTACCTCAATGATCACGGTGATTTTGCCTGATTGATATCCCGATTCAGGACTGTGCCGCCGTCGAACGGAAACTTTGATGATGATTATGATGATGCTTGTTGTTTAAAGGGGCCTAATATCTAGGTCATCGGCCCCAACGGAAACTTTATGGTCGTCCCTCATATTTCATGGTTTTTTCGTAGACTTTTCATTGCTAGACAGTATGCTACAGATATAGACGGAAGTTTATTACCATTGTGTAAAAAAAACTTCCTTTAAACTCATTTTAGAAGCATCTATAAATACACTGACTGACAGAGCAAATGCAACACCAAGGAGGAGTGGTTCGAAAGGGATGAAAGTTGGGGAAAAAACAGAGTCGGCACGGAAGAATAATTGATGTTTATTTCAAACCGATATGCAGGTTACACAATGCGCACGGCATCGACTCAGTAGGATGTAGGACCACCGCGAGCGGCGATGCACGCAGAAACACGTCGAGGTACAGAGTCAATAGGAGTGCGGATGGTGTCCTGAGGGATGGTTCTCCATTCTCTGTCAACCATTTGCCACAGTTGGTCGTCCGTACGAGGCTGGGGCAGAGTTTGCAAACGGCGTCCAATGAGATCCCACACGTGTTCGATTGGTGAGGGATCCGGAGAGTACGCTGGCCACGGAAGCATCTGTACACCTCGTAGAGCCTGTTGGGAGATGCGAGCAGTGTGTGGGCGGGCATTATCCTGCTGAAACAGAGCATTGGGCAGCCCCTGAAGGTACGGGAGTGCCACCGGCCGCAGCACATGCTGCACGTAGCGGTGGGCATTTAACGTGCCTTGAATACGCACTAGAGGTGACGTGGAATCATACGCAATAGCGCCCCAAACCATGATGCCGCGTTGTCTAGCGGTAGGGCGCTCCACAGTTACTGCCGGATTTGACCTTTCTCCACGCCGACGCCACAATCGTCTGCGGTGACTATCACTGACAGAACAGAAGCGTGACTCGTCGGAGAACACGACGTTCCGCCATTCCCTCATCCAAGTCGCTCTAGCCCGGCACCATGCCAGGCGTGCACGTCTATGCTGTGGAGTCAATGGTAGTCTTCTGAGCGGACGCCGGGAGTGCAGGCCTCCTTCAACCAATCGACGGGAAATTGTTCTGGTCGATATTGGAACAGCCAGGGTGTCTTGCACATGCTGAAGAATGGCGGTTGACGTGGCGTGCGGGGCTGCCACCGCTTGGCGGCGGATGCGCCGATCCTCGCGTGCTGACGTCACTCGGGCTGCGCCTGGACCCCTCGCACGTGCCACATGTCCCTGCGCCAACCATCTTCGCCACAGGCGCTGCACCCTGGACACATCCCTATGGGTATCGGCTGCGATTTGACGAAGCGACCAACCTGCCCTTCTCAGCCCGATCACCATACCCCTCGTAAAGTCGTCTGTCTGCTGGAAATGCCTCCGTTGACGGCGGCCTGGCATTCTTAGCTATACACGTGTCCTGTGGCACACAACAACACGTTCTACAATGACTGTCGGCTGAGAAATCACGGTACGAAGTGGGCCATTCGCCAACGCCATGTCCCATTTATCGTTCGCTACGTGCGCAGCACAGCCGCGCATTTCACATCATGAGCATACCTCAGTGACGTCAGTCTACCCTGCAATTGGCATAAAGTTCTGACCACTCCTTCTTGGTGTTGCATTTGCTCTGTCAGTCAGTGTAAGCGCCAGTCTTGAAAATTATGTGCAATATTCTATTTTGACATCAGTGTATTTACATCAATGCAAGTAAATATTTCAGAATGGGTAGTTCTGAAATAGGGTAATAAATCCGTATTTTTACCACTAAATAGTGAAACCCTGGTATCCTTATCCACTCTTGTAGACGATATCTTACGAGCTCAGCCAGGCCTTTAGGTAAGTACAAACAAATCGCGTACTAGTTCGATGAGTTCCGCCTGTGTTATTAAACGTGTTTTTCCTTGTTCATCTTGTGGAATATAGGTGTAATCCCTTGATGAGTGTGTGTTCCATATCATCAGATGTCATTTTGTCAGGTTTCGATTCTTCCTTCCATATAGAAGGGGAAATGGGAACAGGTAAACTCTCTCCCTGAGGTATTGGCCTCATAGCCGATTTGACAGTAGGATACTGAATGGCACTCTTAATTGTTAAGGAAATTCCAATTATATTAGTTAAAAATAACGGTCATCTTCAAGGTAGTGTGGTTCTAGCTACACCATTCTTTTCATATAACCCATGTGTCAGTCTAGCATTACATCCTGTACAAGTTACATGAGGCGTCCAGGCACGTTCCTGGTCCCCAAGACCGCAACTGAAATAAAGTCTATAGGCTGTCTTGACAAGTTCAATAATTTGCCCCCTTTGAGTTTTCGGACAGAACTCGCCGCACACGTAGCAAAATATATTCGGAGAGTTTTCAAACTACTTCCTTGTTTCTTCAAAATCTCACACAGTACAGCTAAAAACAGACAACTACACCCGAACAGAGCAAAATACAGACTGAATGCCTTATTTACATTACCAGCGACCCTCTTTATTTCCACACGTCTATAGATAAGATAAATCTTATCCTATATCTAGCGAAAATACTGTTGTTATACTGGATGGAAACTAAAGAAGCGCTGTATGCATGTGTGTATATATATTTACAACACATACATTTGCCAATCACCAAAAAACCCGACTTGATCACTTGATGTTGTAATTTTCATTCGTTTTCGCTGTACAAGAAAATCTTGTCTTGTTGTGTAATGAATGGTATACAGAAGGAAATGACATTGGCTAAATGGAGAAAAAATGTCAACTCCGGTATAAGTAAAATTCAAGGAAGTCGTACTTCCTGAATTGGGCTGCAGACAGACAAGCCAATTCTGGGGTCATGACTCACTTCCAGGCTGTCAGTCTACCAAGTGGAAACCAGCCGAGGTTCCCATATTTTCCAATGCATAATAAAATTAATCCCCAAGGGAGCAAATCGAATAATATGGCATGTTATGGAAGAGCCATCCCAAGTAAGCAACATGTATAATTGTCTGAAATCTATAACATGATATGTCCTCCAATACGGGCCGTGAAAGCATCAATCCAAACGTGATATTGTCTACACCTGGTACTATATTACTGTAACATTCGAGGCGTCCTAAAATGGGAAGTTAGTTTCCGAAAGTTATCAATCTATACTATTAAATGAGTAAATTGTTTTGTGTAATTGTTGATGTATGATAGGTTGTGCGATTGTGGTAGCTAGGCTAGTAACATTGCCTGTTTATTGTACAGCTGAAGAACACTCTTGTTTCCTATAATTAATATTAGGTTGTTATTATTATTTTCATTGTTATAGTTTGAACGTAAATAATATTTAGCTTTTAACTCATGTAACTAGATAACTGTTTATGGCACTTATTGTATTTCCGTTACTTCATTATGTGTTGTTTTCTGTTCATGCATTGCTTATATTTTCAAGCTTGCACGACGTTTTCTCTTTCGTTTTTACTTTTATCTCCGGATTTCTTTTTATTTTATTTGTTGAGCTTTGCTTTCTTTCTTCATTATACGTTCTCCAAATCTGTTATTTAGCTTACTTATCTTTGATGTTATAATAGAATAGTACTATTTATTTTATATATGTATCATATTGTATTTTATGTGGTTAAGTGTAAGAGAGGCTCACAAGCCCTTACTTCGCCACTGATAAAGTCAAATAAATAAGTAAATAAATAAATAAATAATTAAGTAAATAAATAAATAAATAAATAAATAAATAAATAAATAAATAAATAAATAAATAAATAAATAAATAAATAAATAAATAAATAAATAAATAAATAAATAAATAAGTAAATAGTAATAATAATAATGCGATCCCTATCGCAGTTGTGAGTTGCCACATTAATAATTGGATTCCAATATATATATTTATAAACGATTCGTTCACTCAGGAAATTCTTTGAATTATTTTGAAATCTCCTTATAATAAATGTATCTAGGTATGTTTAAATCGCTATTCAAAATTTTTAAATAAAGGATGTAGATAGCAGTTAAAAATTTTTAAAAATCTGATGTGGTGCGCAAAGGTGACAAAACCAATCACGAAATCTACCATAACAATGAGCAAATTAAGGGGTTCAAGAGCATGTCACTATTCACTTGGTGTACATCGTACGCGTTTTAGATGATACTGTGCCGAATTTAATATTATTTGTCATTTAAATTACAATAAACATTATATTTTACAGTATTCGTTCTTTTACAACGTGTAATGTTATGTTCGAGCAACATTAAGTCCATAATTCTCATCCCATATTGGCGCTGGATTACGTTCTACTTGAAGCAATTACCTCACATATCGTCATGACGCAGGTGCAGATATTAATGCAATCATACGTGTTACATAAGTTGACAGGCTCGTATTCTGAAATGTTTTCCAGCAAGTTTCAAACGTTTCCTTTTATGACAACACGTTCTGTGTAATAACAAGGTGGAGATCAACAGCGTAGGTGACGTTTTCAAAGCATATCGGCAGCCATAGAGCAGAAAGCTGAGGTAGCATGGAATAAATCACTAAGATAAAGCTACTTAATTTAGTGTTTGTAGCGGTAGTTTATGAAGGCGCACACAAAACTTAATTAGAATGATGTATACAGGTTGCGGTGTAAGTCATGTCCACACTAATTACTCCTCACAACTTTATGGTAAATCAATTTCTGAACGTGTCGAGGAGTTAATCTACAACAAGGTCTACCATTTAATTACAAGGCACAGATAAGCATGTAGACAAATGGCTACTGGCGTAATTTGTCCTGCCCCATTTAAGTGGAACAATTGCTTAACACTTTCACACATACAGAGAGTTATTTGGAACGATTCCATCTGATCTCCTACTATTACCTGTAGTAGCGACGTCATGAAAATATCAGTCCGACCAGGAGTGAATCCAGGTTAGCAGTTTGGAGGCGAGCTGAACTTATCGATTACCACCTCTAAATAGACTCGCAGTTTTGGGCTCACTCGAGCGCCTAATTGTCATTCAGGTGTTGCCACTAATCTCAGAAGTTCACGAATGATGAGTTTTGAAACTTAAAATCTCTGTTGCTTCTAATTAGGGAGTGGCGTCTGACACGTAATAGTTTTTTGCCTGCTTACATCTCTGCCTCTCTGTTTTACATGGAATTAATACGTCATAACACATATTTTCCTGGAAGACGCTATAATAATATTACTCACACCAGGGATTCTCAACCTCTTAAGGTTGTGAGCCCCCTATCCCGCCCCCCTCACATACAGTAATACATATGCGAAAACCATGAAATCGAATACCGTTAATAAGAAAATGAATACAGTTTTAATCCCTCACCGGATTAATGTGATTCTTTAGCTTGAGTGTTACTCAGAATTTCATTCCAGTCCAAAGAGAAGTCGCTGGAAGCTACATCTAAACAGTCCTGCATATGTGAATCAATTAGACGTGATCTTACTTTGATCTTAATTTATGATAACCGACATAGAAGGGAAATAGAATAAAAACTTTTGAAATGTGGTATTTTAGAGAAATGGTGAAGGTGCGATGGGTAGATCGCATTACGAATGAAGAGATAATGAGTGGAGTTGGTGAGAGGATAATGATCGGCCGAAATTTCTCCAAAAAGAAGAGACGTATAATACGACACATTTTGAGATACCCAGTATATGCTCAGGAAGTGTAGGATATAAGAATGATACGGGTAGGTGGCATCACGAAGTAGATTATGGTAGATGTAGGAAGCATTAATTATGTACAAATAGAAAAGCTAGTACAGCATGGGTTGGAATGGACTACCACATCAAAGCAGTCTATAAACACATTACACAAACGACAACGTACAGCCGATGCTGTTACATTTTTACTCACGTAATATTAACACGTGATGAGACTAGGAAAGGAGGAGATTTCTGTTAATATAACACTAACGGGAAAGAAATGGGAACAAGTAAAGTCATTCAGATACTTGGGAAGTTTGATGACATGGAACGAAAGCTGTACAGGAGAAATATGAAGCAGAATATCTATGGGAAAAGAAGCCTTCCGAAAGGTGAGAGGGCTTTTGTCATCTAAGGCAATCCCTATTGATTTAAGAAAGAGGTTCGCAGAGTGTTATGTGTGGAGTGTAGTGTCATATGGAGCTAAAATATGGACATTAAGAAAGAAAGAAAGAAACAAAGTATTTGGAAAGTTTTGAAATATGGTTGTGCTGAAGAATGGAAAAAGTGAAGTGGACAGATAAAGTGACAAGTTATGAAGTGCTAAGTAAAGTAGGAGATAAGTGACACCTGTTGAAAACGATAAGGAAGAGGAAAATATCCTGGTTGGGTCACATACTACGTAGAAATTTTCTTCAACAGAGGGTGATGGAGGGAAAAATAGATGGAAGAAAAGGAAGAAGAAGGAGAAGGTTTGGAATGTTAACAGATGTTAAATAAGGGAGAAGCTATGAACAACTGAAGCAAAATGCTCGAGACAGAGAATCATGGAAGCTGTCCAGCTGACACTTGTCTCAAGACAGATTCACAGAAGAAGAAGAATATTAACTTCAGTGATATAATTGTATCCGTGTGGCTATTCACCTAAACCAAATTGACTATTCCTATCTATCACTGATAATCTTCAGTGAATCACAAATTTACAAATACAAGTCACAGCACTGTATACATATATCATTAACGTACACACGCCATGACTATCATTAATTCTATTTAACAATCTGATGGCAAGTGCACTGCTTCATTGCATTCTTCTGCACAGCTGTAGGGGTTTCCTCTCAGCAGTTCGTGAAACAGCTTACTCCTTTACAGGTACGCTCAGATGAAGACAATGAATGACAATTTCCCAATGCTAGAATAAAATATCCAGGATAAATTTCACTCACAGTCCCTGTCCCCGATATAGGAGGGCTAGTCAAATGAAAACGTGAAACACCTTAGTAAATTTATTTCATTGGGCAAAAGTTGTACACAGTTGTATTATTTTTCTACGTAGTCTCCGTCACGTTCAATGTACGTTCTCCGATACTTACAAAGTATATGGATTCCTCTAGAAAATAAATCCCTTAGTTGTCTGCGCAGCCATACTTCCTCCAAATGGAACGTCTTCCCTGCCAGTGCCTTGTTTAGTAGTCCAAACAAGTGGTAATCACTGGGGGCAATATGGTGGACGAGGAAGACACTCAAAATGCAGGTCATGGATGGTCGGAACTGTTGCTCGGGCAGTGTGAGTCCGATCATTGTCATGGTGCTGCTGTGACAAGCTAAGTCGTCATTCGGCGATGAATTTTAATAGGTTTCACACCTCCACAACCAGAAAATCGATTGACAGCCAGCAGTTCTTCTCTCGCTCATGTCTGAAGTGGGTCAACCATTGTTACGCCGGTACTTTGGTAGTGTTTGCTTCTCTGCACGGTGCTACTGCCTATTGTCTTCCTTAAGGCCAGTGTTACTGTTCAGCCTACGGACAGAACCGTCGTGCAAAATGTGGATTCTTTTCTTTTTTACACTTTTAAGGTTATCATTCGACTCGCCTTCGTATTTGCTCAGGATAAGTATTATTAAGTAGCCTTCTGTCTAGAGACGTACATTACTCGGTTGATCGAATTAATGAGGTGAACACTGTTGAAAATCCGAACGAAAAATAACGTGATAGAAGTAACTGCAGATGTGTTATTTGGTAAACGAGAGACTTCGTAGTCGAATAAATACCTCACAGGCTTCTCATCAAGAGAGCCGCACTACGAATCGCGGCCAATGCACGTGCAATTTAACAAATGGATAGGCCGCGTCTCTGTGGTTTGTACTCTATGTAAAACTGGAAATCCCATGACATCGACTCCTTCAGAAGTCTACCAACTTACTTTCGTCAGTTAAACACCAAGTAAAATTGTGTGGATGGTTAACGGTGGGGAATTATAATATTATTATCGAGTGTTGGAAAAATATCACTGACGAAAACGGGTGCTTTATATCTGTTTTCGTTCTCATCTGACATCGCTGGTATACTTAAACTGAGCAAAAGATTGCGTGGTTTGTGGCACCTAGTTATCAGCTTGGATTCGGGAGATAGTGAGTTCGATCCCCACTGTCGGCAATCTTAAAGATGATTTTCTGTGGTCTCCCATTTTTTACACCAAACAAACGCTGGGGCTGTACCGTGATTAAGGACACGGTTGCTTCCTTTCCATTCTTAGCCCTTTCCTATCCCTTCGTCAACATAAGACCTGTCTGTGTCGGGGCGATGTGAAGTAAATTGTAAATAAATAATTTGAAAACGACTTCTTTTAGGGCTATCATAATTGTTATGTTACTATCATATCAGTAGTATTAGTATGTGTACTTATGGCTCACATCGTTAACCTTGTAACAATCAGAAGTACAATAATTACACGAATAAATAAATAAATAAATACATAAAAAGTAAATAAATAAATGTTTCTCATAATAAACCGTAAATGAATTACAATTTGTGCTTATTAGATCATAATTGCAAATTTCCTCTCCTTTGTGTGGTTTTCCCTGGAGTCCTTAGCCAGAAACGTTAGTTGGATTCTAAACAATTCCCCTTCAGGTGTCGCTAAAGAGATATGGTAGTCTTGGGTTGTTTTCCTAAGTGTGCCAGAGTACGTTGTTACGTACCAGTCTTCGGAGCCCACTGAAACGTATTTACCAAATGTCCCAGTCAACAATTTCGTACTATTTATCACAAGTAATGGGTGCATCAGATATGGTATTATAGGCATCACTCACACCTCGGACACTTCCAGATTGTCAAACTTTATGATCAGACAGGCACAGGGCAGTGACAGTAGTTTAACAAACTTGTTCTAGCCTGTACTACCAGATATTATGCACTGTAAACACCATATGTTACCTTAGAAGGAACAGGACTATTAAACTGAAACACTCCTCTCCAACGTTAAAATGCACATCCTACCCATATCATTTGAAATGTGCGGTGTGATTACTGTACCCAGATTAAGCAATGTGATTTTGTTACAAGTACTCAGAGTGCAAGGGTTTTTAATCCTTATGTTTATATCATACCTTAGTAGTGATTTAATCATTATTAAGTACCCCTTCAAGGCAACTAGACGTTATAATTAGAGTACTGACCGGCTATAAATCCCAAATTAATTATAACAGCAATCTAAATACAACTGTAAATGACCATCGTCTAATTTTCTCAGTCTCTCAGGGGTAAGGTTGATGATGATAATGAAGGAGAAGAAGAAGAAGAAGTAGAAGAAGAAGAAGAAGAAGAAGAAGAGAAAATTCTGATGATGATGATGATGATGATGATGATGATGATGATGATGATGACATGCCTGAAGCTGTACGATCATTTCATTCTGCTCTATTATAATTTGCGGTTCCATGGATCAAGCAAGTGCTTTTACTGAAATCGTTTTAAATTTGACATTCGCGAAAATAATACAACTACAGTTATGCTAAGTGCTAATGACCACCCTTCTTTTAAATTACCTTGAAATTATAGTAGTTGCTCGCGTATGAATCCTTCAACTTCTCTACCTAATGTAGGTGTTTCTGTACTAATCACACTTCAGTAATTCAAGATCTACAGTAACATATGGTCTGAAATAACCCAGCATAGGCTTATTATTCATTAATTGGAGGTAGAGTTCACCGTCATCCAAGCATTCAGATCTAGTGTATTCGTCTCGAGTGAAATCCTTGACAAACAAAAGTAATTTCAATATTCTTGGCGTCGGAGTATCATTAAATCTTTCAATAATTATCATTGATTTTATGTTCCTTCGTATTAAAAGTATGGTTGCACTTTTAGGATGTATTTATAGAAATGGTGTTCGTGATCTTGGCAAAAAGTACTGTTGAATAATTAGTTGTGAAAATCCGAATCTTTGGCTGAATGGTCAGTGTACTGGCCTTCAATTCAGAGGGTCCAGGGTTCGGTTCCCAGCTGGGTCGGGGATTTTAACCTTCATTGGTTAATTCCAATGGCTCAGGGACTGGGTATTTGTGCTGTCCCCAACATCCCTGCAACTCACACACCACATATAACACTATCCTCCACCACAATAACACGCAGTCACCTATATATGGCAGAAGCCGCCCACCCTCATCGGAGGTTCTACCTTACAAGGGCTGCACTCGTCTAGAAATAGCCACACGAAATTAATTATTTATGTTGTGAAAAATAAATAGTAATTTTAAAGGTGGAAATTCCCTACCGTAGTTATTTACTTATTTAGTAGGCTGTGGAAGGAAGACTTTAAATCAATTGCTGTGATCCATTAAGTCCCTAAATTGGAATACGAAGAGGTTGTACAGCTAGGATTGTAGTGATCAATGATCGCTCTTACTGCGGAAAGTTTTTTACGGTACGTGCGATATCTATTCGCGTTTTATACACGTTTGAAACCGTTTGAAATCCAATGCTCGAAAAATTATTTCTTTTATCTGCTTCTGTGCCTATGTGTACGCTTATAACGGGAAAACTACTGACAGTAATACAACCAAACTAAATATTTAGAAAGTACCAAGTCAAGGATAGCTTTTAGGTAGGCCTACACATAATTTTCAAAAACCATGACTATACTGATTTTACGTGGAGTATGAAACAAGAAATTCCATATAACTCCGCTGATATTGTTTTCACGAGGGAATGCTATGGTATAAATTTTGTTTAAATGAAATTCTTAGGAGCTTTTGTTTAGTGCATGATTTCTGGAGGATAAACCATTTTGAATTTTGTAATTACACCGGGACTAATACGACGTTTTAAACTCTCAAGTATATAGTGGTAACATATTATTATGCTTTTCCCTTCTACTATTCCTTCCAGTGGTTTCCCATTTTCACTTCAATGCAAATGATGAGACAGTTCCTTTCCATAGGCCACAGCCGATATCCTCAATCTCCTTACCCAGTTGTATTCTCAATCATTCATTTGTTCAAGTGAGTTTGACTAAACAAAGGGCACATAATTTCATTTCACCTCATCCTCGACCCCCTATCAAGAAACCGGACTAGGGAGGTAGATGTAATTTCTATTAATACGCCTCCCACGCCTTGGCGCGGCGAGTGCGATGTTTGTCTCAGATGTGGATTTGGTCCCGTTTTACCGCCTGATGCCCTCCGTGACACTAACTCCGAGGGAAGGGATGTATTCACCTTATTGGGTTTCAGTGGTGGTTGGTAGTCTAGTGTATTGAACGTGAATGAAGAGGAGTGTGTTAAGAAGCAGAAGAACAAACATGTAACTCCCCGAGCTAGAGCAATTAAACTGATGGGATTAAAAATCCCACGTAGACGGAAATCGAACCCAGAACTCTCTGAAACATAAACTTCAATGCTTACCATTCAGCTAAGAAGCCGGACTAACAGATGAATATGTCTGTACATCATCAATATCATGACCTGAAATAATCCACCGTTGGCTGAGTTTTGTAGGCGTTCAGTTCCCGCATGTATTGAAATTGAACAAGGAACAAACATCTATGTTCTATTTCGTGTGTATTGAAAAAAAAAGACGGTAAGTTTAATGTTGTCCGCACATCGGGGCAACGTGACATATGATAAGAGAAACTTCTGTTCCACAACTCCAATGCAATGTTTAAGCGCGTGTGCTCACTCACTTACACACTAATGAATACATGCATGAATTAATGGCATATATTTAAGTTAACACTTTTCAACCTGCTTTTAATTTACTGTCTGAAAATAACGTTGTCAACTCTTGAAAGAACATAGATTTTTCTGTACGGAGTAGGATTTTTGGTTCCTTCATGTACTTAGACATTTCAAGCAATTTACCTGGATGCAGAGCAACCTTGTCAAAAAATTAAAATTTTTCATCAGTAGCTTATCAGTTCATAGCGACAATGTGAATAATATCGAAATGGTATTCGTGTGTTGTGGGATTTCCTGATGTACACGCCGGTTACCTTATTTTCCTGCATCTTTCCTTTGTCAGCCTGTGCACATCTTGTGAATATCAGGATTAAAGGGTAGTGTACAGGCCTTTCAGTCTAAAAATGTATAAAAAACACGATTTTCCCCAGCAACACACTGGGCTCGAAGGTTGGAATGGCCCTCTTTCCCAAGACGTTTGCTAGTAAACTGTTCAGGAACCAGGGCAAGTTTATTTTCAAGCACAGTGTAAGGGCAGTATTCCAGGGGTTACAGTATCTCCTCATAATGAATATGCCTGCGAATATCGATATTAAACAATTTGGCACTTCATTTTTTATTTTGCTTTTTTTTTACGTCGCACCGACACAGATATGTCTTATGGCGACGATGGGACAGGAAAGGCCTAGGAATGGGAAAGAAGCGGCCGTGGCCTTAATTAAGGTACAGCTCCAGCATTTGCCTGGTATGAAAATGGGAAACCACGGAAAACCATTTTCAGGTCTGCCGACAGTGGGGTTCGAACCCAATATCTCCCGGATGTGAGCTCACAGCTGCGCGCTCCTAACCGCACGGTCAACTCGCCCAGTAATTTGGCTCTTTAAGTGAGAAGTCTGCGTACTATTAATTCTTCAATATTGATTACTCTAAACAACTGGGTGTGAGTCTACATGACATTTCATGTTCAGAAAAAGAGACAATTTTCTTGACCTTTTAACTCTGGAATATCACCTGCTCATAACCATTCTCCTAGGAAGACACTTATAGTACACTGAGAAAGTATATATAATATATATATATACTGCTATTTGCTTTACGTCGCACCGACACAGTAACACAGATAGGTCTTATGGCGACGATGGGATAGGAAAGGCCTAGGAATTGGAAGGAAGCTGCCGTGGCCTTAATTAAGGCACAGACCCAGCATTTGCATGGTGTAAAATGGGAAACCACGGAAAACCATCTTCAGGGCTTCCGACAGTGGGATTTGAACCCGTTATCTCCCGGATGCAAGTTGACAGCTGCGCGCCTCTAACCGCACGGCCAACTCGCCCGGTAAAGTATAAATTGTCTCTACGAATGTATTCCCTCAATTAGAAAGTAATGGTACATGCGTGGAATAACACAACTCGCTGGAGGTTGTCTCAAGACACAACAACACAGTAGTCTTTATTTACAAAAGTAACTATGCAGTAGTTGGTCAGAAATAATAGTCGTGCGGTTCTAAGGCACACAGCTGTGAGTTCGCGATCGCGAGGTAGGGGGTTTGGACCCCACCGTCGTCAGCCCTGTAGCTGGATTTCCGTGGTCACCCATTTTCACACCAGGCAAATACTGGGACTGTACCTTAATTAAGGCCACAGCTGCTTCCTTCCCACTCCTAGCCGTTTTCTATCCCATCGTCGCCATAAAACCTAACTGTGTCGGTGCGACGTAAACCCAATTGTCATCATCATCATCATCATCTGTTTACCTTCCAGGTTCGATTTTTCCCTCGGACTTAGCGAGGGATCCCGCCTCAAGGGCAGTGTCCTGGAGCTTCAGACTCTTGGTCGGGAATACAACTGGGGAGTATGACCAGTACCTCGCCCAGGCGGCCTCACCTGCTATGCTGAACAGGGGCCTTGTGGAGGGATGGGAAGATTGGAAGGGATAGGCAAGGAGGAGGGAAGGAAGCGGCCGTGGCCTTAAGTTAGGTACCATCCCGGCATTCGCCTGGAGGAGAAGTGGGAAACCACGGAAAACCATTTCCAGGATGGCTGAGGTGGGAATCGAACCCACCTCTACTCAGTTGACCTCCCGAGGCTGAGTGGACCCCGTTCCAAACCTCGTACCACTTTTCAAATTTCGTGGCAGAGCCGGGAATCGAACCCGGGCCTCCGGGGGTGGCAGCTAATCACGCTAACCACTACACCACAGAAGCGGACAAACCCAATTGTAAAGAATTAAATAATAGTAAGTATAAGTTTCACTAAAACATAGTACAATTCGTAGTAGGCTGTACCTCTGATTTAATTTTCCAAAAGAGAAATGAATGCATTAGTCTAATAGCAGTTGAATTTGTAGACATTTACAGCGTGTTTGCCAACACTTTTACAAACTACTTTGTTCCTTGTGGTTATTTTCCCCACTGTGTGGTAATACATTGTAAGGAATGTCTACACCTTCATCCCGTTTCCTTGATACGGGGTCGGGGATGAGAGGAAGTGCAATGATATGGCATGTCCTTACGGCCAGATGCCCTTCCTGACTCCAGTCTTAGTTGAGGAGCTAATGAAGACGGAATGAATGATGGTGAATGAAATTGGGTGATGAGAGTGAAGGAAATTGACTGTGCCCTATGAATAGAAACTGTCCCGGTATGTGAACTTTGGGAACCACAGAAAAATATTAACAGGACAGCCGACGGTGGAGTTGGAACCCACTCCTCTTCCGAATGCAGATCTTGGCTCCATAGGGCACTCCGCTCGCTTGGTGATGCACTTAAATGCAAATGATTTATTTTATTGTGTTTTTCCATTCTTTTCATACGGATAAGCAGAGACATATTTTATATAAATTATCTTAGTTGAAGAGGGGCTGCCTGGCCGAGGCGGTAAAGGCGTGCTCGGTTCGCCAGGAAGGACGTGGGTTCGAATTCCCGCCAGGAAGTCGTAAAATGTAAGAAACGAGATTTGCACTTCCGGAGGTGCACATGGCCTGTGGTTCACTCAGCCTGCACCAAAAATGAGTACCAGGTTAATTCCTGGGGGCAAAAGCGGCCGAGCGTGGAGCTAACCACTCTACCTCTACACGTGCCGAGGTTAACAATGGTGGAAGCCTTTACCTTCCACTCCTCCAAGGGCCTTCGCGGCCTGCACGGAGGTGACTTTGCTTTGCTACCTTAGTTGAAGACTTTTTTTTTTTCTTTTTTTTTTTTTTTTTTTTTTCTTTTTTTTTTTTTTTTTGTACTTTCGGACAAATCGACTATTGAAGGGAATCCAGACATTGGTTAAAAATATATTTTACTGTACAGGAACGTGAAGTCTGAGTTTCTGTGTTCATAATTTCGTGTTATCTAGGTTAAAATATAGTGGGTAGCCATAAAAATCTGATATGAGATTGGCTTGACGTCGTTGTTGCATAAGATCCTATTGGCATTCCAATAAAGCCTTTGTTTCTAGTTCCGTTTACCTTTGCAGCTATTGTGCGATTTTATGGTGGAAATGCTAACAAAGGGTCACAAAACGTTCTCAGTACAGCATTATCGAGAGCACGCACGTAGCCAAGAGGATGTTATGAAATAACACCGCGCCTACTAACGTGGTATATTTATATAGCAAAATTTTCAGTCAAAAAGCATTCGCAAATTGCGTCTTTTTTCCATCACTTTTTCTTTTCTTTCACTTTTCGATATAATTATATGACGTCGCTTCCAGAACACGGAGGGATCAAGGAAGCAGTCCCAAGGTAGTTATTTAATCCGGTGAAAGACAGTGTCACAGAGATCACCCCTCTTCTTCTTCTCTTCTTCTTCTTTTTCTTTTAACCGACGATGGTAGAACAGTGGTTTAAGCAGCAGACAGTGTGGCTAGTAATCATGGGGTCCATACAGGTAATTTTTAATGCAATTGGTGAAATATTTCTTAGCTTCTTTTCTCCTTCGATTAAAAATCTACTATTGTCCATGGCATATACGTCATGGCCGTAGCGTAGCTAGGATCGACATATGGGGAGTTATAGATACAAAAATATGATTGAACATAATAACGGTGCGTGTGTATGTGTGTGTGTGTGTGTGTGTGTGTGTGTGTGTGTGTGTGTGTGTGTGTGTGTGTGTGTGTGTGTGGTACGGGCATGCATGAGCGTCATTATAAGGACACTGCTACAAGTGAATTATGCTCATATTCAGATTGCAGTACCGGTATATTACAAAATATTGCAATAAAATACATAACAAGAACAAGGTGAACAGTTTTACAGGGAATGGTATGTTCAGATTACAATATAAAATCCAACTTCAGAAGCTTCTTAGAAAATCTTTTGTTTTCACAGTTATGTCTCTGCGAATGTTCAAAAGAGTCAACCCACTGAGTCAACTTTCACTGGTTTACTGTCCGTTTCTGTTTATTTCTTTTTGTAAAAATTCCATGAGTTGGGGGTGAGGGTTCTAACCCCCCGTACCTCCCTTGGCTACAACACTGCGTCATGACCTCTGTCTTCCTAATACTAGCTCCAATTAACTACGAACACTTAATGTGAAAGCAGTCCTGTGTGTTGCCATTTCTTGAAGGTGCAGTATTTTTTCATCCGTCTCGTGGTACAGTGCACAACAAAAGGCAGTTTGCACTGAAGTGTCGATCTCATTTTAACTTGTGACACTATGCAAGCTCCCAACGTATCGTATGAATCATGATGATCTTCAGAGCCCGATATAATGCGGCTGGATGCTGAGAAATATGCTTCTCATGAGGTCAGGCGTTGTGCAATAACATTTTCAGACACAGTGAGGAAAGCAATGGTAAATTATCCCGCTCTTCATCTTACCTAGAATGACTGAAAGGCTCAAAAGGTGTAGCGCTGGCCTCCTGAGCCCAAGTTGGTGGATTCAATACGGTTCTTCCAGTGCTATTTGACTACGCTCAGATAAGCCGGCCTCGTAGATCTATCGGCAGGTAAAAGGACTCCCGAACGATAATATTCCGGCAGCTGGGCCTCTCCGAAAGCCGTAAAAGTAGTTAGTGGGAGGTTAAATCATTCACATTATTATAATAATTCTACTTCTTCATATTATTTTTCATCTTGCAGCAATTTGTTTTACGTCGCAACGACACACATAGGTATCACGGCGACGATGAGATAGGAAACTGCTAGGAGTGGGATGGAAGCGGCTGTGGTCTTAATTAAGGTACAGCCCAAGGGTTTGCCTTGCGTTGAAATGGGAAACCACAGAAATCCATCTTCAGTGCTGCCGACAGTAGGGTTCGAACCCACTATCCCCCGAGTGCAAGTTCACAGCTGCGCGCCTCTAACCGCGCCGCCAACTCGCTCAGCGTTCATATTGCCTGCTTGGCTTGCGCCGCATGGCATTCTCTTGTTGTCTTATAACCGCATTACGTCTGGTGGTGCTATTTGAGGATTCTATTAACCACCGAGCTGCTGACTTAACGGAAGGCAATGCGTCAGAACGGACACAATGGCAACATACTGAACCCGACAGGGGCATGATCCAAGGACCTTTGGTTGGTATTGATCTTCGTAATTACGCACGCAATGCTATTTAAGGGAAACAATGCTGAAACTGATTAATATTCATATCATTAATAGAGGTAATACCGAAACTAATTAATATTCATACCATTGAGATAGATAAATTGTGTCTTTTAAAAATTATTCTACGAGATTTCTTTGTCTGCAACTTATTGCGCAGTATTGTCCTTTGTGTGGCGGGGGCCCGCAGATGAAGCCAAGCCAACTTAGACCCGGGAGGGGTTATGAATGGGGATTCCCCGTGACATCACTCGAGAGAAGTCATCCCTCCTCAAGACTCACAGAATGAGGGGAAACCAACTTTTTCGAAACGAAATATAGGAGCCATCATGGACTCGGACTAGCCAACTTAATTACCTACGATCTAGAAAATTAATGAAACTCGAATTATGGGGTCGTCTCCCGATTTAAAAGGGATAAATGTCGCTGGGACATTTATTTAGATTGTTTAATGTCCTCTTTCTTGATAACTTTCAGAAGAAGAAAGAATACTATGTGGTTTCTGCGTGGAAAAATACTGGGCCATCTGCTTATTCTCACGACGCCTCCTCGAGAAAGGGAGTTCACCACGCAGGGTGGGGGAAGCAGGAGAGATTTTAATTAATTTAAGGAGATTCACCGAAGGATAATTGAGTGGTTATGTCTCAATCGCATCAACTAAATACTGGTCACCGATTAACCGTACTATGATACCTCGAGTACGCCGGGAATAGGCGCTACGCAAATTAGTGGAAGGGGTATCGCTCCCTTGTAAAAACTACTGCAGTAAGGGACAAGCGTCATTCGGGGTTAGCGGCTCATCGACGGCGAAGCTATGCTCGGTTAAGCCCTCGTTAGTTCTTTGTTCAAGTGAACTTAACTTCCATTTTAAGTGAAATAATACAATTAGCATAAACAGTGTGTAGTTTTGATTACTGTGACGCCAGTGTTAACTTTTTTAGAAAACCGTGATGTGTAGAGTAATATTATTATCATTACTATAGTATAATAATCTTACGTAGCCGCTTACGAGATCGTGACCGGACGTTCAGATTGAACGCTGTTAACCGGAGTGTGAATTAAACAGTGACGTTGTGTGTGTACAGGATTAACTGCCAGCGGCTCCACCAGCATCGAACAATGGATCTTCAACTTCAAGATGGAATGGAAATGAAAGTAATCACCGTGGTGCCCATGGAGGAGGAGTAAGCTCAGGATGGACCTCCTGAGCTGACGAAGGTGTCATCATGTGATAGAGATGAGTACAAAGTCTTATTATCTGGCATGCATAGAGGGGATGGGAATGTTTATTGTAAACTGACGCTATAAGAAATTAAAGATGTAGTCCTGTTAAAATAGAGCGCCGAGATTGGCGCGTAGTTATTAATTCTTAGTTTAGGAAACCGGCGACAGGTCTGAGTAATTGATTGTAAATAATTTAGGGAGTATAATACTTTAGCTTTTCAGGGGATAGAGATTTATTCAATTATTTCTTTCTTGGGAGATTCTGTTTGTTTATTGGCGTCAGAAGACCAGGAGTAATTAGATTAGGGGAGTGCAGTGAGAGTAGTTGTTAGAGTAATCATTAATTTGATAAGTGTATGGCAAGTAAAACGGTAAGTACTACAGTGCGTAAGGCACGTAACTACGAGGCTCAGCGGCCGAACTGACAGCCAAGGAAGAACTCCACCCTTTGAAATACTTAGACAGGAAGTGATAAGATTAAATTGATTATGTGATTAAATTTACCAGGAAGTGATCATAATGCGTGTGTCAAATCTCAATCCGTGTGCATATTAATTAATTAATTAATGTAATGCCGTGTGACGATAAAGTGGCCATGTGCTGACCATCGATTAATTAGCAGTCAGTAATCAGATGTTAATTGCCGCGCGAGTACTTAACTGTGTTGTAATTGCTGAATAGATTCCGCACGATGACCATGTATAAGTAATGTAGCGGGTAAGCTATGTAGGACGGCAGGAATAATAATAATAATAATAATAATAATAATAATAATAATAATAATAATAATAATAATAACAATCGGGCAAAGATTACCATTGTAATACCGGAGTCGCGTTGTGGAAGTGACGTGATACTGTTGGGTAAATATGTGTTGAATTCAAGGTGATTTGCGCGAGTCTTTTAAGACCGCAGTTTATTGTAGATGTACTTCCGAGTGAAGTGTTACTGTTTCCTTTTGAAAAGGAAATGTTACGCCTGTTAATAGTGGGTTGTCGACCGCGTGTGGAATGGGGAGCATTTCGTCTGGCCTTGCCCAGTTGTGTTTCCTTTCTTTTTTTGTTTGGGGTGTCCCGTCAGCTGAGGAAGGAGGGACATTGCTGTTAAAGAGAAGTTGGCTTCTTTGAACGGCGAAATAATGTGATTTACCTAATACGGCAGAGCAGTGTTATAATTAACAAGCGACCCGGCCGATAATTATAATGTTTGCCAATGAAGCATTGTTAATTGTTCGAGTATAATACAGATAGGGATTACAGGACCCTGCCTTCATTGCAAGGGGTAGTCAGTTCGATGCTCAACGTAGGCATTGGAGGCCTACAGCGTCAGAAGAAAGATCAAAGTGCCTTTTACGTATTTTGTTGCACATCATGTATAATTTATGTGTTCTTTATGTCATGTGTGGTTGTACATAAGGTCAGTGGTGGTTCTGTCCATCAGATTGGCGATGTCTATAATAGCGAGGGTCGGTTCGAACCCGAGTGTTGTATCATATGTGTGTATTATTATTTTTGTTTCTTTTCGTCATTTCATTGGGAAATCAAGGTCTTCATTAGAATAGGGATTGCTCAGACGTGTTGTTGGATGCATGTTAGTTTTATGTGTTAGCGATAATATAGCCTCAGTGTTATGATAAAATAACCATTCGCCTTATGTCACGATACATCGCTTCGCGATAAACGTACTCGTTTCTATCAAGTATAACGGACAGATGTCCACCTCACAAATCACAACAAACATTTATAAATTTTAATGTAATTCATTAGCGTCATTTAATGCGCCATTTCCCATCATCATTAAGGTTGAATAAACCGGTTTGTGAGTCAAATATTTTAATTCGAATGTGTTCTCCCCTGTACGCCTTCAAGTTTACTTTAGTTCAGCGCCTATTTATTTCACACTCCTTGACCCATGTGCGACCCTGTAGATTCCATGCCGGTGCCATTTAGGGAGGGGGCGGGTGCAATACATTTATTATTATTATTACGATTATTATTATTATTATTATTATTATTATTATTATTATTATTATTATTATTATTATTATTATTATTATTATTATTATTATTATTATTATTCCGCCTGTTGCCATTTCTTGATGGATGCAGTATTTTTCTATCCGTCTCTTGGCACAGGCTAGAGCAAAGTGTAGCTTCCACCGAAGTCCTGGTCTCATCCATGCCTGTGACAATATGGAAGCTGCTAGGGTATGGGTGGTGCTGAGCAATGACATTTGGAGCACAACAAGTGTCCGAGTGTTAGGAGAGGTGTTGCTCATAGGATCAGTCGTGCTGCAGTGGCACGTTCTGGTCCAGTGAGGTAAGCAATGGCAAACTACCTCACTCCTCATCTTGCCTAGTACGCCTCATTTGGGCTCTGCCATTGGTTTTTGCTGTTTCCCTATAGCTGCATAGCCTTTGGTGGTGCTATTTGAGGATCCAACCTGCCTCTGGGCTGATGACCTAACAGACAGACGGATTATTATTATTATTATTGTGATTCTTCTTATTATTATTGTTGTTATTATGGGTTTTTCCAATATGTCCTGCTTGGTACTAAATATAACGTGGCCCAGTTTTACGGCCGGATGTCCTTCCTGATGCCTACCCTATGTTGAAGAATGTATTAATTTCTGCGAGATTCTAATGCGGTTAGTAGAGTGGTGTGTGAAATTAAGAGAAGCATATCAAAACCACACAATCGCACAGTCCCCGAACTAGAGAATGAAACCGTATGCAATTAAAATCGCCGACGCGGCCGGGAATCGAACCTAGGGTCCTCTGAACCGACAGCCACTACACCGACTACGCAGCCAAGGAGCCGATTTGTCACCCATATTACGACATGGACCAAAAATGTACAAGGTTCTTCACCTCGTTTGATGTCTTGCTCCATAGCTAAATGATTAGCGTGCTGGTCTTTGGTCACAGGGGTCTTGGATTTGATTCCCAGAAGGGTCGGAAATTTTATCCATAATTGGTTAATTCCGCTGGGTGTATGTGTCGTTTTCATCATCATTTCATCACGACGCGCAGGTTGCCTACGGGAGTCAAATTAAAAGAGCCCTGCATTTGGCGAGCCTAACTTGTCCTCGGACACTCCCTCCACTGAAAGCCATACACTCCATTCCATTTATCACGTTTTATCAAGCCACTAAAATGAAGCATCCGTGAACAACAGTGACTGACGTATCATGGTGGTTGAAGTAAATGTATGATACTATAATTCTCTTCTGAGATCTCTTGGTGAGTGTGCATCGTTTCAAAGATAATACTAGGTTCTCCATCCTCCATGAGGTAGCTGAAAATCAAAAAAAGGGCCATTGAGTGAGTATATTACGGCAGCATCTTGTCTCTGGATGTACACGCATGGTTTCAATTGCTCTACTGTAACTGCAAATTCGGTAGGTTCGATCCCCACTGTCAGCAGCCCTGAAGGTTTTCCGTGGTTTCCCATTTTCACACCAGGCAAATGCTGGGGCTGTACCTTAATTAAGGCCACGGCCACTTCCTTCCAACTCCTAGCCCTTTCCTGTCCCATCGTCGCCATAAGACCTATCTGTGTCGGTGCGACGTAAAGCAACTATCAAAAAAAAAGATTGCCTGTTTTACACAATTGTCTATATCAGTGCATGTAACTGTGATAAATTTAGGCTAGAATTTCGAATAATCGTGCTTAGCGTCACCAGCATTGGACTGTCGTCAAGTTGGTCAACCGAAGTTACGGATAGTCCTAGTAAATCATCCAGATGGTGAATAAAACCATCTAACTTTGTTCCCTCACTTAGCTTATAATATAACTATAACAGCACGTTTTCGCCTTGCACATGTGCACTGATTAGTTCACTGGACTTGATTTCACAACAACAAATTATATCACAAATGTTCTCCACTGCGCTACTTCAGATTCCATTCCAAATGTGAGATCTCAATGTTACGGTCGATAAAGCCCAGTCAAACATAAAGCGCTTCTCCTTTTAAAAGAAATAGAACTGCTCATATTTATGTTTTATTGCCAGGAGCTGCTACGGCTGCTTGAATCCAAATGGCCTTCCTTATAGCCGATGTGGTCCGCCAGTTCCAGTTGCTCACGTCGCGACATCATGCTTCTGTCTGTCGCCCAAGTTCAAACTCCGGACCGTAACTAAATTTTATGAGAATGGAACAAGACTTTCAAATGGGAGCAGTGGAAGTTCACTTGCAATCTCGTTGTAAGCATATTTGTTAGAACAGTGAACTTAGACCGCTTAAAATATATTTCAACAGAACTACAGACGATGGGGCTTAGAGGGTCTGTTGTTGTTGTTGTAACCTCATACCATGTAATTCAGACAACCCGCTAAACAGCATCTTGTATTCATCGTGAATATAGATTCTTTATCATAACCTGAGTTACTATTGAGTCTGTATTGTTGAATTTGGATCGTATTTCGTGTGGCTATTGACAGCCTTGTGCAGCCCTACAGGGCAGATCCTGCACGAGGGTGGGCGGCATCTGCAGTTTACGCGATCTGTGTGGTTTTGTAGGGGAGGATGGAGTTGTGTGTGGTGTGTTATTTGCACGAATGTTGGGGAAACTGCAAGTACCCACTCCCCGAGCCAGGGGAAAACCCATTTAAGGTCAAAACATGCTACCCGACCGGGAATCGAATCTACAGTAGGCCATCTAAAAGGGAGGCTACTCTGCTATCGTTCAGACCACGATAGCGAGTTTACCTTCCAAGCGAATTACTAGGAATTCTGTTCTTAGGTACAGTACATAATGTGTGAACCAGATAAAGGTGTAAATTTAAGTGTTGTTGTCAATAAAAACAATATTTATTTATTGATATATTTATTTATTTATTCTACATACATACATCATACATCATCATTACAGACCGTTATGCCTTTCAGCTTTCAGTCTGCAAGCCTCTGTGAATTTACTAAATGTCGCCACAATCCTCTATTTGCAACTAGTGCTGTGGCCTCATTTAGTTCTATACCTGTTACCTTTAAATCATTAAAAACTGAGTCTAACCATCGTCGTCTTGGTCTCCCTCTATTTCTCATACCCTCCATAACTGAGTCCATTATTCTCCTAGGTAACCTATCCTCCTCCATTCGCCTCACATAACCCCACCACGGTAGCCGGTTTATGCGTACAGCTTCATCCATCGAGTTCATTCCTAACTTTGCCTTTAACTCCTCATTCCGAATACCCCCCTAACATTGTTCCCACATGTTTGTACCAGCAATCATTCTCGCTACTTTCATGTCTGTTACTTCTAACTTACCAATAAGATATCCTGAGTCCACCCAGCTGTCGCTCCCGTAAAGCAAAGTTGGTCTGAAAACAGACCGATGTAAAGATACGTTGGTCCAGGAGCTGACTTCCTTCTTACAGAATACTACATTAGCTTTAGTGCAACTAGATTCAATCTCACTTACTATATTACCATCTTGGGAAAATACACATCCTAAATACTTGAAATCTTCCACCTGTTCTAGCTTTGTATCACCAATCTGACATTCAGTTCTGTTGAATTTCCTACCTACTGATATCAATTTAGTCTTCGAAATGCTAATTTCCATATCATACTCATTGCACCTATTTTCATGTTGGCTTTCGGCACAATTTGCCATTAAGACGAAGTCGTCAGCATAGGCCAGACTGCTTACTACATTTCCACCTAACTGAATCCCTCCTTGCCACTTTATACCTTTCAGCAGGTTATCCACGTAAACTACGACAACAAAGGTGAAAGTTTACAGCCATATCTGGCCCCTGTAAGTACCCAGAACCAGGAACTCATTCTCCCATCAATTCTCACTATAGCCCAATTGTCAACATAAAAGCCCTTGATGGATTTTAGTAATCTACCCTCAATCCCATAGTCCCCCAGTATGGCGAAAATCTTTTCCCTCGGTACCCTGTCTAATGCTCTCTCTATATCTACGAAACATAAACATAACTGTCTATTCCTCTCGTAGCATTTTTCAATTACCTGGCGCACACTGAAAATTTCACCTTGACAGCCTCTGTGTGGTCTGAAACCACACTGGTTTCCATCCAACTTCCTCTCAACGACTGATCGCACCCTCCCTTCTAAGATACCAGTGAATACTTTGCCTGGTACACTAACCAATGAGATACCTCGATAGTTGTTGCAATTCTTCCTGTTCACTTGCTTATAGATAGGTGCAATTACTGCTTTTGTCCTATCTAAAGGTACTGTACCAGGAAATCCTAGGTCCTGGTCCATAATTATCAAAAGAAATGTTGTTCCAGCATATGAGATCCGTTCGACGTATGAACATTTAAGTAAAAGAATGTTCCGGTAAGTACCAGACTCCACGAGTGCGCTAGGCGGAGTCAAGTGACGTCACCTATCGTTCAAAGCTCACCTCCCCTAGAGATATTTCTCGAAAATATCTTTCTTTTCGCAAGTTTTCAACGCCTGTACCAATTTTAATGGAACAAACGCTAAATTGTAACGGACGTCATAAAAATTAATCCCTGTGAATTTCAAATTAATCCATCCCATGGTTGCTGAGTTATAATGATTTAAAATCTAACAGAAATTACGCACTCACGGTCACATGGCCGAGAGAAACTACCCCTCCCAGCGCCAGCTATATATGCCACTGGGCCAAGGTTAACAGGTCGTGTTGATTTGAGTTCAGTTCATTGCAAGCAGTCCAGTCTAGCAGTGTAGTATGTGTATGAGTAAGGGAGAGGGGAGACTGGCCCTCGCATAGTATGTTCGTGCAGTCTCGAAGACAGTACTTTCCGTCGTGTTTCGCGGAGACGAAATTACGAGATAGTAAATCGCCATCGTATTTGAAAAAGGACGTCGCACCGTAAGTAATCTATTGTGCCGCGACTACGATATAATTTACAGACATTTCGAAGTATAACACGTACGAAATCAGTGAAGTTCGAAGTTATATATTGGACATTCACAAACTAGAACATGACGTGTGGACTTAATTAATTTCACACAATATTAAATTACCAACAGAAACTGTCGTATAGAGTAACTCTAACTACTCTAGAACTTATTTTCTAACATAGCACATCCTTGGACTGTGTCTCTTTATTTATGTGCCATATTAGGACATGGCGTGTTACAGTGATAAACTTAGTGAAATTAAGAACCTTTTCTAAAATAATATAGTTCTATCAACATTAGAGAATCAGTGTTATCTGTCGGGATAACGAATCAAAGACTGTGGTCAGAGACGGTAATGAGAAATATTACGTATTTGCACTGTGTTGGACGTTCTCAGTGACGATTTAAAATAGTGGGTTTTTTTGCAACAAGGACTGCGATCATTCAATTGACGTCCTAAAATTAACATACAAATTGGACTATGTTTAACCGTGAACGATAGCATCTGTCAATACTACTTGCATGTTCCATGTGTTAAAATCATGTCCACGAGCAGCAGAAATCTTGAGAAAATTCTACAAGAACCAGCTACCTTCAACATCATTTCATCTATGACGTCAACGTGGTTTCTTCGTGGAACTTCAAGTTCGAGTCATCATCCGCACCCGCGGAATGTTCCAGATACTTATCAGTATTTGTAAGCCAAATTTTCTTTAAAAAGTGAGTAGTCACAAACTGACTGACTTTTTTTTCTCTTACCAATCTTGAACAGTGGTTTACCCAGTGCTGCGTGTGACGATACTTTGTAGTTCTCCATCATTACTCAAAAATCATCTTTTAATGATAAATCTATTTTCAAAATCTATTTCACAGAAGAAAGACTTCAGGAGTTTCAAGTGTTCTAAGTTTCAAGGCTAACAAACTGAGAAACTCTCAACAGAAGTTCAAATTCTTATTTTCAATTATAAATGTGTTCATGTCATGTCATAATACTTAGAAAGACTTTAGGTGAAACTGACACTTTGTGTTTTCGCAAAAGACTATCGGATCTGTGAGATTTATTTATTTTCACAAATTACACTCAAGAAGATTTACGTTAACCCTTTTTGATTTCGACATATTATTTGAATCCTATATCAACATTGCAGGGTGGTGAATTAATTAACATTATTAATAAATTGTTTGAAAAAGGTATAACCATCTATTATTCGCCCTGCGAGTCTACCCTGCTCTGTACCGGCTCCAAACCAACTTCCACTACCTGAGATCCTTCTCATGCCTTACGCCCCAAAACTTTTCCTGGTACAGTAACTTACCAACACTCCATCCTAATCTTATTATTCTATGAAGCCATTACATCCTTGCCTTCCCACTATACACCATTTTAGGTCTAATTTCATCTATTCCTGTCGCTTTATGACAATGGAGTTTATTTACCATCCTTACCACTTCCTAAAGCGTAATTTCACCAACTTCATTTTCCTCGTCCACATGAGCTCCATTGTTCAAGACACCACCATGAAGATTTCCTTTTACGTTCAGAAGATTTTCAAAATATTCCCTCCACCTGTCCTGTGATTCCCTGGGATCTATTATGAGTTCACCTGAATGACCCAAAACACTGTTCATTCCATTTTTCCCTCCCTTTCTAATATTCTTTATTACTGTCCAGAAAGTTTCCCCTGCTGCTTGACCTAGTCTTTCCAGGTTATTACCAAAATCCTCCCCCGACTTCTTTCTGGTTTCAGCAACTATTTGTTTCGCACTGTTTCTTTCATCCATGTACATTCCCTGCCTGTATCAGCCCTTGTTTGGAGCCATTTCTGATGAGCCTTCTTTTTACGTTTACAAGCTGCTCTCACTTCATCATTCCACCAAGATGTTTTCCCATCTTTACATACAGTTGTTCCTTGGCATTCCCTTGCTGTTGCTACTACAGCATCCCTGTATGCCACCCATGCTCTTTATACATACTGAACCTGCTTAATGTCCACTGTTCGGAACTTCCTACTAATTGTATCCATGTACTTCTGCCTAATTTCCTCGTTATTTATTTATTTATTTATTTATTTATTTATTTATTTATTTACACTGACTGACAGAGCAAATGCAACACCAAGAAGGAGTGGTTCAAAAGGGATGAAAGTTGGGGAAAAAACAGAGACGGCACGGACGAATAATTGATGTTTATTTCAAACCGATATGCAGGTTACACAATGCGCACGGCATCGACTCAGTAGGATGTAGGACCACCGCGAGCGGCGATGCACGCAGAAACACGTCGAGGTACAGAGTCAATAGGAGTGCGGATGGTGTCCTGAGGGATGGTTCTCCATTCTCTGTCAACCATTTGCCACAGTTGGTCGTCCGTACGAGGCTGGGGCAGAGTTTGCAAACGGCGTCCAATGAGATCCCACACGTGTTCGATTGGTGAGAGATCCGGAGAGTACGCTGGCCACGGAAGCATCTGTACACCTCGTAGAGCCTGTTGGGAGATGCGATCAGTGTGTGGGCGGGCATTATCCTGCTGAAACAGAGCATCGGGCAGCCCCTGAAGGTACGGGAGTGCCACCGGCCGCAGCACATGCTGCACGTAGCGGTGGGCATTTAACGTGCCTTGAATACGCACTAGAGGTGACGTGGAATCATACGCAATAGCGCCCCAAACCATGATGCCGCGTTGTCTAGCTGTAGGGCGCTCCACAGTTACTGCCGGATTTGACCTTTCTCCACGCCGACGCCACACTCGTCTGCGGTGACTATCACTGACAGAACAGAAGCGTGACTCATCGGAGAACACGACGTTCCGCCATTCCCTCATCCAAGTCACTCTAGCCGGGCACCTTGCCAGGCGTGCACGTCTATGCTGTGGAGTCAATGGTAGTCTTCTGAGCGGACGCCGGGAGTGCAGGCCTCCTTCAACCAATCGACGGGAAATTGTTCTGGTCGATATTGGAACAGCCAGGGTGTCTTGCACATGCTGAAGAATGGCGGTTGACGTGGCGTGCGGGGCTGCCACCGCTTGGCGGCGGATGCGCCGATCCTAGCGTGCTGACGTCACTCGGGCTGCGCCTGGACCCCTCGCACGTGCCACATGTCCCTGCGCCAACCATCTTCGCCACAGGCGCTGCACCGTGGACACATCCCTATGGGTATCGGCTGCGATTTGACGAAGCGACCAACCTGCCCTTCTCAGCCCGATCACCATACCCCTCGTAAAGTCGTCTGTCTGCTGGGAATGCCTCCGTTGACGGCGGCCTGGCATTCTTAGCTATACACGTGTCCTGTGGCACACGACAACACGTTCTACAATGACTGTCGGCTGAGAAATCACGGTACGAAGTGGGCCATTCGCCAACGCCGTGTCCCATTTATCGTTCGCTACGTGCGCAGCACAGCGGCGCATTTCACATCATGAGCATACCTCAGTGACGTCAGTCTACCCTGCAATTGGCATAAAGTTCTGACCACTCCTTCTTGGTGTTGCATTTGCTCTGTCAGTCAGTGTATAAGGACAGATCTTCATTTGAGTAATCACATTAACGGACTTGTGAATAAAGGTTACAGACCTCTTCACATGGCTGTGCCGGTGGTTAGGGGTTATTGTAAGGATTTAAAGCAGAGGTCGCGTAAGTATTTTGAAGACCTAAACTAGAGTATGGTTCCAGTGTATATGACACACTCCAGGATTATTTATTACTTGATACAGGAACTGGAAAAGGTCCAAAGAAAAGCAGCACGCTTTGTTGTGGGTTATTTCCAGCAAAAGAGTAGTATTACGAAACTGTTACAGATTTTCACCTGGGAAGAGTTTTGGAGTAACGAGACAAGCTGTTCGACTAAGCGGTATGTTCCGAGTTGTCAGTAAAGGAATGACGTGGAAGGACATTGGTAGATGGATAAACATGAGTGGAGCTTTAAAAGTATGATAGATCAGAGTTTGCACATAGATTTGGAATTCAAGAGAAAAACTGGGACTAAAATCTTATTCATTTCTAGGAAGAGGAATTAGGGATTGGGATACTTTATCAAAGGAAAAGTTCGTTAAATTACCATCTTTGCAATAATTTAAAAAAGTACTAGTAAAACAATTGATAGAGAAACAATCACCTGAGCGACAGCCTTAAATGCAGATCAATTGTATTCGGGAGTGGACAAACACGACACTTTACACACGTGTAAATGTACTGCAGGTTACTCTGGACGCAGATGTAAGGGCAGTTGTTGCGGCCAGGTTAAGCTAGCGTCACTCAAACACCGCACACTGCTTCACGACGGCCTGTTCGTGTGTAAAATGCACCGCAGGTACTCCTGGCAGAAATATCACAGTGGGTGTTGCGGCAGGGGTAGGCCAGCGGTCACTCAAACGTTCTTGTCTTTACTTTTCGAAATTTGACTTCTCTATATTTTTTAAAGATGATGAGAAGGTGCAGTTTTTCTTTATACAAAAAGAAGTCCATTTCAAGTGTTTACCATGCAGTCCTATGGCCGTGGACCAGCGGAAGATTGGTTCCACGCAAATAGATATTTTTTCAGTTATGAAGAATGAATTAATCGAGGTTGCGAGAAAACATTACATAGATTATTATGGTTGTATTTGTCCATAAGCAGTAATTTTGTCCCAGACATTAAAGTTATTGATAGCCGCGCGTAATGGCCACGCGTATTAACGTGCTGTGGCTATGAATTCCATATTCGGGAGATGTGTGTGTTCGAACTCCACCGACGGCTGTCCTGACAATATTTTTCTGTGGTTTTCAGTTTTCATTTCTAGCCAATATTGGAACAATTCCTATTCATAGTCCGCAAATGATGTCTTCCTTCTCCTTAACCAATTTCATTCACCATTATTCAGTTCATCTTCATTAACTCCTCAACTGAGGTTGACGAGAAGAGAGGCATCCGGCCGTAACAATATGTCGTATAATGTCATCTCGCCTCATCCCCGAACCCGAATCAAGAAACAGTTCGAAGGTGTAGAAATAGGCCTCATACATAAAACCTTTTGGTAGTTTCGCTAGGAATTGCAAAATTAAATGACTCTTGCGTAACAAAGTGATAATAGTCTATAATCATTCCTTCCAATAGACCACCCAGCGTGGTTCATTTGATGACGGAAACCCGCTAAAAATATATAAGAGGACAGAGAAAGAAAATGCTATTCAGGAATTTGAAAAGTGGGGGCACACTGGCAGAGAGAGATGGCTGCCAGGGATGATATAAATTGTCTAAAAGAGATTGTTTACCTGCTTATAGGAACGTACATTTCCTCCTATTTCCTAGAGAAGTTGTTCGTAAATTGTCCCCGTTTGCCTAGGGCATCGAATCTTGTAATCCGCCACGGAGTGCCTCACATACGGTACTACATGTTCATCCGTCGAAATGACTTCGTGACGATGTTAAGTTTCAATAATCATACATCACTCAACGTGTGTTATGTGTCCAGTTGAAATGGACATAGAATCAATGACAATTGAAATGATTGTTGGTTATACATCGTCGATGGATAAAGTTTAGCTTCCACAAGAGAATAAGTAGAGGAGTACAAAATCATGTTTCTCTAAAGTTAATAGCAATTATGTAATTTTTGAGAAAAATTACCGGACACACACTTGAGAGGTCGTGAACAAACCTTATACTAACAAAAGGTAAGCAAACAATTAAAGCGTAGAGCAGTGGAGAATATTTGTACCACGCCAGCAAAATTTATACTCTACATCAATGATTTCGTAATAGTGATGTATACACTTCAATAAAGAATGACATCAACTTAATAGAACAACATGTGCGAAATATAAGAGCCTCTATTCCACCTAAATTGCCCGATTCCCTTGTCGAAGTTCACAAATTCATAACATCGATAAGCATAACGCCCAATAAGGGAGATGATTGTCTGTTAAAGAACGACAATACAAATAACATTTTAATTTCTTTAGAAGAAATTGAATTTGGAAATTTTATGCGGAACGGAAATTGTATATATAGATGGACAAGCTCAAATTGTATCTGTAGATCGTACTTTCTGATATTTCGAAATCTTAATATGGAAAGGAAAACATGGTTCCACTGGCGTTATTTGAAAATGGAAAGGTTTACCAATCGCAGCTCGTGTAAACAGGAGGCAATTTAAGTCATTTTTTACCTATGAAGGTAATTCGGCGTTTCTTGGTTGCCTGCACCACCCAGGCACAACGATGTACGAGAGGAAGGCGACTATGGTGGGGAAATATGCCGATCTGCACATGTGTGAAAGCTCTGCGTACAAAAATCACACCCAAACATGATATACACTTATTTATGTACACAGTAGTCGGGAAAATTCTGCCCATTTCCAACAAGTAATAGCGACGGACGCCTTCAGATCGACTATTTCCTACAATTTTAATCCTGAGAGAACACCCAATGACAAATTCAGATGTTCGAACAGTAAATCAGTAATTTCACTCAACTGAGCACTCGTTTCATTAGATAGTCCAATTGGTGTTAGGGTCCCCTTATTACCAACGGTATTGTATTAATTCGATTCTTATAATAGCACAAATAAGTTATATCCGCTCAATATCCGCATAAATATACGCTCCAGAATGTTCCGTATCTGTCATAAGATGTGACAAAAAGGGGCCCAATGGGATCTTAACTTGGGATTGTGAGTTGGTGACCACGGAGTCCTTAACTGAATCCTGGCGTTGCTTCCGCTTGCTTTGACGGGCTCCTCAAGTTCATCTGTCCTGTCTGACCTACCTTGGTCAACTCTCGTTCTTTTTCGACCCCGACGGTATTATAGCATTCGAGGCCTAGGGAGTCTTTCATTTGCACGCCCTGGCGGCCCTTGTTCTTATTAGCCGACACCTTCATGTTTCCAAGTAACGGATACCTACCACATTTTTCTTCTGATTTTTGTTAATAGAGGATGGTAGCCCAGTTGTGCTTTCTCTTAAAACAAAGCCGGGCTGAGTGGCTCAGACGGTTAAGGCGCTGGCCTTCTAACCCCAACTTGGCAGGTTCGATCCTGGCTCAGTCCGGTGGTATTTGAAGGTGCTCAAATACGACGGTAGATTTACTGGCACGTAAAAGAACTCCTGCGGGACTAAATTCCGGCACCTCGGCGTCTCCGAAGACCGTAAAAGTAGTCAGTGGGACGTAAAGCAAATAACATTATTATTATTCTTAAAACAAAAGTCACCATCGCCACCACTTCTACCATCACCACTACCACCACGGTACTACTATAATATATTGTAATACTTTTGGTAGTACGCCCCACTAACTACTTTTGCGATTTTCGGAGATGTCGAGCTACCAGAAATTTGGACCCAGTTAAGTAATTTTAGTAAATATGCCGACACAACGCTGGTGTATGTGAAAACCTTCATATATCATCAGATTGAGACAGGATACAACACGTCAACTAAGACCCAGAAACGTTGCCAGCGCTCTACCGTCTGAGTCAATTGACCCAGGAAATGTACTACTGGGATCCTGTTCAATAGATTCAAAATTCTTTGACTTGTACATTTTTGCGACTTCCCTGTAATCAAGATAGTCAACTGATACTTAAATTCACATAGCAGTAATCCTTGCAATCAAACTGGAAAATCCTTTAAATATCTATTGTGAGGTAAAGTCCTGCATTTCACGTTAGTACACCAAAGTGTTTCAAGTATTGCATAGGCCCTAGTTACCTTACATTTTATTTTATACTAGCATTTGTACCCGTTCGTCGCACGGGAATTTGTAGTGGATTACATGTTTCCTTCAGGAATTTATGTGAAGTAACATGGCTGTGTTCACGCGTTTAATGCGACTTGTTAGAATGATATTTTCCTACGACAGCGCGAGAAAGTAACGAAAATATGATGAAGCTGAACAAATTCTTTAGAGAGTGAGGACGGTTTCTGAATTCATCGTACGGCACAGTTCCTAGTCCGAAGTTGTCCGAAATTCTCCATGGTTTTCAGGTTGCTTATTGTATCTCTGACCACTTGCGTGGCGCTCTGACGTTGATGGTACCTCTCTTAATATCTGTCCTACCAAAAAGAGTAAAATGGCTCTTCAGTTTTTTTTTCTACCGGGCGAGTTGGCCATGCGGTTAGGAGCGCGCAGCTGTGAGCTCGCATCCGGGAGATTGTGGGTTCGAACCCCACTGTGGCCATCCCTGAAGATGGTTTTCCGTCGTTTCCCATTTTCACACCAGGCAAATGCTGGGGCAGTACATTAGTTAAGGCCACGGCCGATTCCTACCCATTCCTTAGAAGGGTGGAGAACACCTGCCGTAAACCATACTGTTGTTGAATGATACCATCGAGCATAAATGAAAATAAAATTGGAGAGAAACGTTATTTTGCCCATACGACTGCCACGAAACTTCCTACACTCTTGAATTATGTTCTGAAATATTGATTTCGATCATTAAGTTGTTTTAGGTTTCAAGTCGTAAAAATAAATGAACTCAAGTATGTATTCCAAACAGTGACCGAGGATTTTTCAGTATAAATTTTTTCGAAAAACTTAAAAGTAATTAGTGGAACGTAAAACAAATCAGAGTTGAAAGTTAATAGGCCTATGCATTGTTGCATTTTTGAGGAATTACTTTCAAATAAGGGCATTAAATCCCTGCTATGTGAACAGATAGAGATTCTCAATAGAAAAATATCTCCAGTCTCCTTGAATAAATTCCATACTGCGATATGGAAGTGACAAGAATCTCTCCCTCTTGGTGAAAGTTGAGGAAGCGAAAACAAAGAGGAGCAGTGGATCCTCACTGCACCCACACTGTCCTGCACTGTGGCGTCCAGCTGAAATATGGAGCCATTCTTGTACTATGAGCTATTGGGTGCACACCCAGCCAAGAGGTGGGACCTCGAATTCCTGGCGCTCACAGTGTATTTTCTGTGTTTATCTCCGATGCGGGTCAAATCATTAATCACCCAATGAATGATAGACCGTTTCCAGACGAAATTGGAGATGTATCCCTTATTATTATACAATGAAGCTTTCTAGTGTATGAAGAAATTAAAATGTGGTAGAATATTTCCTCTCTGAGGGTTTACTATGCTATCGTAATGTTCTTCCTGGTGTGATGATTTACTTAATTTTCATTATGAACGACATAATTGACTAAAACGTTGTTTAGTATGTCGTTTCAACATTTAACTGGGTTGAGTTAAGCAAAATACTGAAGTCATCACCCCAAAGATCCAAGTGGCATTTCCTCTAATCTTCATACCAAATTAATTTATTGACACCTAATTACTCTCTCCTTTAAGAAAAACAATAAATTATAATTTATTACTTTTACATTATCTTTGCTTCTGCTGTAGAGGCCAATTCTAAAACTAATAAGGGAATCATGTATGTTGGAAAGCTCAGATTTTCATCACAATTACCTGAAAGAGCCGTACAGAAATTAATTATACTATCAATATAACTGTAATACCGAGCCGAGTGGTCGCGCATGTTAACGTGCTACGGCTATGGAGCCAATCTCTGCATTCGGAGACGAGTGGGTTGGAAACCGACCGCTGGCCGTCCTGAAGACTCCTGTCCATTCTACGACCCGAATGTGTCTTCTACCAGTCCTATGATGATCATGAACTAATTTGACATTGAAGAATGAAATATCCCCCCTTTCAATATGTGGCCGAGGTAATAAATTTTTCTGGCAATTCTTAAAATGTCACGGTTTCTACCAGCACTCAGCTGGTCCTCATCAATTAAAACCCAGGATCTCAGCAGCATTCTTCTATAAACCCAAACTAAAAAATCCTCATGCCCACTAACTGTATCAGTGAGAGACTATGTTTCTGCTATAGAAAAATTCGGTGAACACACGACGTGTTTAACAATTTTTTGGCATATCTTGAAGATCAAATTATCACTTCTGAAAAGTGATCGCTTTCTTTCCAAATCTAGATTAGGCCATGTCAAAAGAGACTCTATACGTCTCTGCCAGGATCAAGTCTTCTATAATGAAAAGCCTCTGGTACTATGTCCACACATTCTATAGGCTATCACTCCTTTTAAGCTTTCGGTGTACATTGTCGTGATTCTGGTCGGCAAAGACCATTATTTTCGTTTTTTCTAGCGGCTTTACGTCGCACCGACACAGATAGGTCTTATGGCGACGATGGGATAGGAAAGGCCTAGGAGTTGGAAGGAAGCGCCCGTTGCCTTAATTCAGGTACAGCCCCAACATTTGCTTGGTGTGAAAATGGGAAACCACGGAAAACCATCTTCAGGGATGCCAACGGTGGGATTCGAACCCACTATCTCCCGGATGCAAGCTCACAGCCGCCCGCCCCTAACCGCACGGCCAACTGGCCTGGTATCATTTTCGTTTTGGTGGTGTGAATGATGAAGACCGGGGCTTCTCCATCTGAATAAACTTTGCATAAAAAATTACATATTTACATAAAGTCTAACTAACTGAGAGTCAACTTTTTAACAGCGATGGTTTAAAAAAATAGCATTCCAGTCCATCAAACACAATTATAATACACAAACAGTTAAGAAATAATAGTTGAAAGAAAAGGCTGGGATGTACCATTTAATGACCTGGATATACTTCAATACTTCAGTCAGAGCTGAGAGTAAATACTGCCTTTGGAAAACGTCATGCAAGTGCTATTCACAGATGCGTTTACGTATTGAAAATTTCTCGGGTGTGCAATCTGGGGCACGACAAGAATATATGTAAAGGGAACTGTAGAAAAAGTCAAATGTTCCAACATCTCATAGCACAAGGACTAGCAAGTGAATTAGTAACTTCATGGCCGTTTAACCATGTTTTATTTTCAGGACATTAAGAAATTTGCTCGTTCTATTGTTCTGATTTTGATTAGGACATTCACGCTTCGTAGGCGCATATGTATGTAATGCTTTTTCTCCAGTGCAATTACTTTTTCAGTTGGGTTTCTGAAACTTCATAATGTTTATTTGGCTGGTCGAAACATGCCATTCTTTGTTCGATAACTTATTTTATAACCTTAACTTATTGTTTATATCATACAAGGGGATAGTTTTTCATATTCATAAGTAAACATATACTTTTATTTTTATTTCAGGTGATTGAATATTACATTATTTCTGCTGATGTACGATGGAGCTAGCGACGTTTCTTCTATTTTCACGCTTCTTAAATTTAACGGGCACAACATCGTTACCCACATTTATGTACGTGATTAACATCTCATCATCTGATATGAGTACTCCACAGGTTTTCATTTGTTTGATTGTTGTCTGAGAGTTTCTATGGGCTTACGGGACAACACATTTGACTACTACTAAATTGTTTTCATTCCCCCCGTGAAGGGGAAGGCGGGCCTCTTAGACAGTAACGCCGTAATGCTCGGAGAAGATGAGGGGATTGGTGGCCATGGCCTATACTAGGAACTGTCGCGGCATTCGCTTTGGTACAGAAGAGTGGAAAAGCACAGAAAACTACTCTCAGGACAGCCGACGGTGATTCTTATTGTAGTTCATCCATCTTCTCAAGAAACTTCCCTCACTAGAAACCTTATACAGCAAAACATTTATCTACATATACCTAAAAAGTAAGTCGAAGTTCAAACGAAATAAATTAATGTTCAAGGTGGTGAAATGTAGTGATGAATAATTGAAACACACAGTAGCGAAGCTCTTAAACTTCATAAGTAGTATGGTGGCCCTTTTCAAATCACAAAATTGGACACCACAAGAACTCATGGTCAGCACCATAAAAATCTATCTCGATTTATACTTATTTATTCATTTCCAATAGTAATCTCTAAACGGTCTTTTTTAATACAGCCAATTCTAAGCAGTATTAAAATACCGAAATCTGAAACCTGTCTTTTTTGGAAGCATCACAAGTTACCGGATATGGTAATCCAATACAGACTAAAAGTTATTTGTAAAAATTAGGTGCTAGGATGCCAACATTTCTGTTTAATTTTAAACGTTGGTTTCAGGCAAGTCAGATTACGTATTTGAATGTTTTCGGCTGGTGATCTTACCGAAAGGAAGATAAATCATCACCTGGCGAAACCTGGCACCATATGGAGGGATATAGACCCGGGAACCGGACGTCTGACCGCCCTATATTGATCGTTGCCCATAGCATCATTATAGCAGCGGTTTCGCTGTCAATTTTAACACAGAAGCACAAATGCATGAAATGGGAAACGAAGTAATAGAAATTAGAAATACCGACACAACATCGATTATCCCTGGGCCCTGTTTCATAAAACTAACTAATAATATTAGCTAATAATATTAGAACTCATAAAAATAATTATTAGTTAACCAAATTCTGTTTCATAAAGATGTACACATGACTAATAAAATATCTTCACTAATAATATTAGTTCATTAGTCAGCTGATACAAATGGAGGTTAGAATCTGTCTGTTGCATATGTTCTTGGTTTGGGTTTGTTCCTACCAGTAGGCTAATGCTTGACTACAACCGACTATTAATCCACATGTTCAAAAGGCTCACTTGATATTTTCGTTGTTATGACTTCAATACATGTGAAAATGGATAGAAGAAGTGAAAATAATGTGAGAGAAGAAAATTTATTTTCGGAAACTAATTGAGTTAAAGCGTCAACTATTCGCAGCCTTTTGTACACTATAACCCTCCTTGTTCCTTTTACTTTTTTTATTTCATATGCTCTTAAAAATCGCTGAGATGGACTAGCAAAGTCTTTGTTTACTACCCCTGTTGGTGGGGGCGGTAGAATAACAGCCACTGTATCCCCTGCCTGTCGTAAGAGGCTACTAAAAGGGGTCCCAGGGCTCTCAACTTGGGAGCGTCTGTTGGCGAACATGGGGCACTGAGATGAGTCCTGCCATTGCTTCAACTTACTTCTGCCAGGCTCATTTTCATCTACCCTTCTGGCCTCCCTTGTTCAACTCTTGTTCTTTCCTGACCCTGACAGTATTAGGTTGCGAGGCCGAGAGAGTCTTTCATTTTCACGCCCTTCGTGGCCCTTCTCTTTCTTTAGAAGATACCTTCATTTTTCAAAATGTCGGATCCTTTCCATTTTTCTATCTGATTAGTGTTGTTATAGATGATGGTTGCCTAGTTGTAGCCTACTTCCTCTTAAAACAATAATCATCACCAGCATCATCTTGGTTTACTGGCGATATAAGCCAAGATTTTAAAAGATACTTGGACTCTCCGAACAGAACTGCACTAGAGAAACACAATGATACTGTGTATCATTACCAACCGGTGGAGTGCAATGCGAAGCTGCTATTTTAAGGTTATGCTTCAATCCTTGCTGTGGAACGTTCTATTACCTACAAATCCTATCAAGAAAATACTCAAAAGTTATGTAATCTAACCTAAATCTCCCATTGTACCGGTATTCGCATGTTTGACGTAACATTTATTGAACGGTGAATACCTACACTCGTTCCTTACCACTATTTGAATCAGAGTTGACCATTTCAGTGATCTTCATGATTTTATGCCAAAATATTAAAATACCGCTCACTTTGGTTTCACTAATAATATGAATTATGAGTCAAAATACACTCATGGAAATAATCCTAATAATATGAGTAACTTTTAGTCATGTTGTCTATGAAACAATTTACTAATATTATTAGGAACATCTACTAATAATTTTGACTCATAAACTAATAACTAATATTATTAACTAATAATTTTATGAAACATAATACTAATATTATTTGTTAATATTAATGGTTTCTTACTAATAACATTACTGAAAGATGTTTTATGAAACAGGGCCCTGGTCAGTCAGCCAAGAGCTGCCATATCTCTTGCTAGGACTATAATAATAATCAATCAAATTTCAATAATTAAATTTCAATTGTAAATGCCTATTATAATTTATAAGCATAGTATTGTTCAAATTGGAGACTTAACACGGATACTATTTTCAGGAAACGAATATAAGTGAATTTCACTCACTGTAAGCAGTGGTTTACTTCGAGCCTGGCGGCGGTTGGATAAGGAGAACGCCTGCATTTTAAGTACTGCTACCGTTCATTACTCATATTTAATAGTCCAGTATTGCTACATATGGCTTCATGGTTCCCTTTTGTTCCCACTCGCATCTTGAGCTCATAAAACGCAGCAGACTCATTATGAATATTAATTGCAAACTAAATCTTCCCGCAAGGGAAGTTCGTGCCTAGCTGTTTTGCATGAGCAGCTGTGGAAGTATGTCTACATATTCTGCAAATGAAAAAGATGTGGCCATAGATCTTTCTTCATTGCCTATGGCGCGTTTTATACTGGCGGGAAAACGAAGACGACACTTTTCTCTCCTCATGACAACTGCTACAGCACAAAATTCATACATGTTAATCAATCTGTGAATTAATAAGCTTATGCTTGTTGACTTTATGTGTCCGGCGGCTAGTCACTGAACGTCGTGTCGATGCGGTCACTTGGCATCTGAAAGGATTTAACCCTTAACAGTCGAATATCTTTCCTTGTCCGTCCCTTTGGCTGAATGGTCAGCATACTGGACTTCGGTTCAGAGAGCCCGGATTCGATTCCCAATCGGACCGAGAATATTAACTATGTTTAGGTAATAATTCCTCTGCTTCGGATACTGGGCGTTTGTATTTGTCTGAATACAAATCTTCATCCACATACAACACATCACACTACTAACTACCACAGAAACACGCAATAGTGAGCAACACCTCCACATCAGGTTGACGTCAGGAAGCGCATTCGGACGTAAAACTGGGCTTGACCCTCATTTTTGCCCACCCCATCCATAGGGCTCTCCCTTCCCAATCCCAGCCCTTTCCCATGCGTGAGTCGCCGAACACTTCCAGTGTATTAATACGACGCTAAGGAAATAGAAAGAAAATAAATAAATAAATAAATAAATAAATAAATAAATAAATAAATAAAAAATAAATAAATAAATAAATAAATAAATAAATAAATAAATAAATAAATAACATGATTTGCTTATAATGCAAAATTTCTTATTATACTTCTCTTATTCATTTTATTCCGTGTAGTCTTTCCTTACCCCGCGAGGGAGTGGATTCTTTTCGCCGTCAGGAAGTGGAAAAATTTAAGAAACGAGATTTTTACTTCCAAAGGTGCACATGGCCCTAATGTTTACTCAGCCTACATTATAAATGAGTACCTGGTTAATTCATGGGGGAAAAGCGGCCAGGCGTAGACTAACAACTCAACCGTATTAAGTGCTGAGGTTACGGATAGTGGAACCTTTTACCTACCACCCCACCTAGAGCCTTCGTGGCCTACATTGATATGACTTTGCTTTGTTCTTTTTTAAGCCCTTCTCAATTCAAATATCTCGATGCAGGCTCAGTGTCATTGGAAAGGTTTTGAAGAAGAAGGGGATTTCCCCTCATACTTCTTTATTCTGCGTATTACTACAATGAGTGCAGTACGTTGTCATTTTCAATGTGTGTGGCTTCCATTCAGTAGGTCCTCGTCTTAAAAGGAAATTATATGTCCCAAAACCATGAAAAGCTACTTCAAAGACACGATATTATCCAGGTTGCTATTAAACGCTGCTGTTGACGCCCGGTATTCGTAGGGTAAAGGTATGTCGGATTATCCCCTTACCCTTGGCTTACCTCACCTGTATCTCCGAGACCTTCCCCCATTACCTACCCCTGGCCGACCACAACTTCACGTACCGATCCCGCCGCAAACTTAACGACCTCTAATCTCTCCTTAGCGATAGAAACTGCTCACTCATTTTCATTCCCAGCCACACCCGCCCCGCCTCTAACACCACCACCACCGGGCGAGTTGGCCGTGCGCGTAGAGGCGCGCGGCTGTGAGCTTGCATCCGGGAGATAGTAGGTTCGAGTCCCACTATCGGCAGCCCTGAAGATGGTTTTCCGTGGTTTCCCATTTTCACACCAGGCAAATGCTGGGGCTGTACCTTAATTAAGGCCACGGCCGCTTCCTTCCAACTCCTGGGCCTTTCCTATCCCATCGTCGCCATAAGACCTATCTGTGTCGGTGCGACGTAAAGCCCCTAGCAAAAAAAAAACACCACCACGGATGCCATCATAGCCCAATACTCCCTTATCCATCTCATCAAAATCCAATTCCTTCCCAGTATGGGCAGCGATCACCTTCCTGTCCTCCACGAGAGTTCCTCATCCAACCCACGCCCATTTCCTCCTGCTCCATCCCCAATCCCCATCCCTAACTTTTCGAAAGCAGACTGGTCCTCTTACTGCAACCATCTCTCATAAGCCCTAGAGGACCCTCCTCTTCCTCTGTCTGATCAAGACCCTGCTGTGTTCATTGAGGACCAATCGTCCACTACTGAATCTGCAAGTAAGTCAACATCGACTGGTTGTCATGATATTTAATTAATCATTTCTTACAAGAAAACAACAGTCTCAACTTCATGATCATATATTCTACCGTTCTGACCACCCCCATATTATCCGAGGAAGGGTAGCTGTTAGTGTACAAAAATCTATCCCGTCAAAACAACATCATTATTCTCTTTAACGGTTTTTCCCTTCCCATTGGAGACATGCTTTAATACTTTTATTCTTGAAACCTAATAAACTGCCCTCCCAAGTACATTCCTGTAGGCCTATAAGTCTTCACCCATGCCGATCCAAAATCCTAGAAACTTCCTCTCCCACCGTAAATACACCTAACTGAACACACTTCAACTCATAACACAATATCAAGCAGGTTTCCCTATAACCAATGACCCCATCTGCCACATATACGCATTCCTTTCATCATATTTACCTCCATAGAAACGGGTAGCTCTGATCCGCCTGGGCGTTGAAATTTGTTTTAATATGGTATGGATGAACGGAAGGGTATTCAAGCTTCGTAATTTCCCACTTCCTTTAATGAAAATGATCCATTCCTTTGCCAACTTCCTGAACACCCACACAGCCCAAATCACCATACAAAATACATTATCACATACCCTCAAGCTGGTGTACTACAAGTATGTCCCTTTTCGCCCCTCGTCCGTAGCCTCCCCTTCGTTTATACCAGTTTTCCGATGACAACGCAATCCTTGCCTTAGGAACCATTAATTGCCTCCCCTTAGTTATGTTTATAACCCTACCTTCACAAGCTCGAACAATGGCTAAATCTCTGCCGATTTAAAATTAATGATAATAAAATAAATATATAACATTCCGAAATCGTAAGCGTAGATACCGTGCCAATAACCATATTGACCTCACCACCCTTAGAAATCAACCTTTCACCGAAACCTCAAACCTTACCTATCTGGTAATCACGTTTCAAAACAATTAATATGGAATGTCTAACGATACGTTTTCTAAAAAGGCACACCACAGGTTTCACCTACTGCGTTGGCTGGTGGGTAAAACTTGGGGACTCGAACCCACATGAATTATTATTCCCTATAAAGCTTATGTCCGATATATTACTACCTGCTCTTCCTTACTCTGGATTTCAGCGTGTCTGTCCAGTACCTAGAAATCCCATAACGAGACCGACAGGCTATTCGCGTAGTATGCAGACAATGACAAAACCCTAAAACGGAATTAATTAATGACCTTCCCAAAGATTTTGTCACATCTACATTCCCTTTGATTGTGTTACGCACAAAATGCTGTTGCTCGCAACTTTCCATATCTGCGAGAAGCCATTAAACTTTATACGCTTACTCAGTTCACCCTCAACAACCAGCCAACACCCACCCCACCCTTCGCTTTTTCTTAACGATAAACATAATAGTACCACATATGAAACAACTACAGATGGCACAGCCCTGTGAAAGTCATTCACTCCTCTATATGCCCTGGATTTTCATTGTGTAGAGTATTAACTGCGATAACACTACCATCGGTGCCAATGGACAATGTTAAATTCATTAAGAATTTTTATATCATAACAAATTATGAGTATTTACCATTGATGACGTATTTAAAGGAAAGAAACTTTGCGTTAAATTTTAAGGGACTCTATGGAAAGAAGTTCACTACGCTGGCCATTCAGCCAAAGAGCCGGTTAACTGGGACTATCACCGCACGTTTTTGCATCCTGCAAAAGCAATCACGACAAAAACCACCGCCTTAATCGTCGGTGGGTTCGTCATCGTGAAGATCGAACAAATTCAAGTTAGCGATATTCACCGTTGGTAGACCCAAATACCTGGTTATCTCCATTATTCGAAATCGTACGGTAAAAATGTATCTAATGCGATAGTGTGGAAATGGAATATTATGTTCTATGATTTCTGTTATGCAAACGCTTTAATTAGAATTACACTGTTCAAGAAATGAATTTAGTCAATTGTCTATTTGCCCATAATTCTGTTTTACCATTGCATATTGAGATGAAAAGAGTAACAATATTACACACAACCTCACAACACATTTTCCTTCTTCTGACAAGACGCCGAAAATTCACTTGAAGAAGATTTCTCCACTCTTCCACAAGTTTTTCTTTAAGGACTTGTAAATTTGGAGGAGGCTGCTAGACCCAGCCTTTTCGATTAGACTCAAGTTTGAGCTTCTTGGTAAAATATGTTCCAGTAGAAATCGTCGAACGGCATTGCTATCATGAGGTTCAGCTTTGTCATACATGAAAGGCGCTTTGTCTCACATTTATTGAATTGGCGTAATAACACAGCAGGTATGATCTCAAGAAAACACCGCCGAAGTGTTAATAATAAACTCCGAACGATAACCAGACTCGTTATGGTGTCAAAACGTATACCTCCCCAAACCAATACAGATCCACCACCAGAAGCAACAGTGGGGCAAACAGGTATTTCGCATAGAATCGTGCTCCACATCTTTTCCGAACAAGTGATAGCAGCACCAGAATTCGAGTAGCTGGTCTTCCAAATATAATATCTGAGTCCGAAGGGGCCTGTACAGCCCATTGAGGGAGGCACGAAAGTTTCCGCAGAGAAGACAGGCAATCCCAGGAGAGTCAGCTAGAATTTTTCCATTTATGCTTCCATGTCTGCTCAGCTGCTCGGTCTCTTGCTCATATTACCTTAGTACTTGCTATTAGTCAACGGTTCTCTTCAAAATGCAGCCTACCATGGTGGAGTAATGACCTGGAAGATGAACGGTCGAAGAATGAGGACTCTCAGTGGTCGCTGTGAGGACACGCAGACACCATCTGAACGATGTACAGTAGACAGAATCTGACTCATCAGTAAAAAATCAGAGGGCACCAGTGTCTTAGCTGCCAGTTCAGGAGATTAGTGACCACAGTGCAGTGGTACACGATCTCTCTTGAAGAACTTGAAATACAAGGCATGTGGGAATTTCTAAGATTATTTGGTGCTATGCGACGGGAGACTCCGCAGGTTTTAAAAACTATTTGAGGTTGTGCTATAATAACTGGTTAAAGAAGGGCAAGGGGATGGACGACATTTGGGAGAATTTTAAAACCGTTTTAAATACTGGGCCGGCCCCTTAGTGTTAGGGTAGCCTGCCTGCCTCTTACCCGGAGGCTCCGGGTTCAATTGCCGGCCAGGTCAGGGATTTTTAACCTGGACCTGAGGGCTGGTTCGAGGTCCACTCAGCCTACGTGATTAGAATTGAGGAGCTACCTGACGGTGAGGTGCGGCCCCGCTCTAGAAAGCCAAGAATAACGGCCGAGAGGATTCGTCGTGCTGACCACACGACACCTCGTAATCTTCAGGCCTACGGGCTGAGCAGCGGTCGCTTGGTAGGCCAAGGCCCTTCAAGGGCTGTAGTGCAATGGGGTTTGGTTTGTTTAAATACGGTACTAAATAAATTCGTTCTCAAAAAGATAATTTGGGAAAATTCAAATTCGTCGTACTACTCCGCGACTATTTGGAAAAATAAACGTAAAACTAGCAGAGCGTTCAACAAAAGAAACAACAAAGATGCGTGTAAAGCGGAGTATAGAAGTTTGGTAAAGCCTTTGTATGCAGAAAAGAAAGTGGCCGAAGAGAAATGTCTTGAAAATACCCTAAATAAGAAACGTAATTCCTGGAACCCTTTTTAGCATATATACGAAGATTGAAGGAGAGAACAAGTCAATTCCTTCTCTTTATGTAGGAGGGGATTTACTGGCGACTACAGTTATAGAAAAAGCGGAAGCATTAAATAATCACTACCGAAAGGTTCTTAATCCGGTGGCACAGTTATTCAAGGATAATTTTCCGGAAACTAATAAAATTAAATATTCATTATTGCGCAAAGGTCTTTCCAAGCTCAAACAAAATAAATCTGGTGGGTCAGATACTGTTTTCGGAGAGGCACTTAAACTCGGGGGTGAAGCAATACTACCGTACTTAATAAGAATCTCAAATATATTGAAGCATATCGTTATATGCTTAAGATACATAATTTTAATTATTGCATAACACTGGGCTCATTGAGCAACATGGCTTTGAGTGGGAGTCGGTTGGAAGACGGTTGGATTCGGGACCGCGCTAATACAAGGGACCAGCCAGTACTTAGCTTCATACAACAACCTTTTTAAAAATTTGAACCATGTTGCTGGGGAACCGCTGCCGCACCCTTTGTCCGGCAATTTTCGAACTCAGCCATTCACGAGCTAGTAGGAGAATTCTGCGAGCTACCATACCACGACATCAGGGACAACCAACTTTCTAACAGCATGTTTGGAAGCAGTGATATTTATGAAAATAATCCGTCATTGCGCAGATATTCCACAGTTCTGATATGTCCAGAAAGGCAGATGCAATTTTTCATGCCTGTAGATATAATTGGTGTCTACTTAATGTTAATGTGTATATATCGTATTATTAACGGCTTCTCATTTAAAATCCACCGGCCATTCAACGGACATTGTATTCATCAAAGGGTACTCCCCGTGTTTAAATGAAAGTGTACGGGTCTTTGTAAGCCCGAAGAGAGTGGGAGCGGCCCTCACTCCTCACTTGGCACTCGTTAATCAGACTCCCTCTGATTCTGATTCTGGTTGTGTTCGGTAGCCGATATCGTAACTTGCCGAGGACGCTTTGTTCTGATTACTTGTGAACTGAGCCAGTGGTTAAGATCCGCGACAAACAGAACTGTAACTGTGATTTTGCTATTGCACAATGTCTGTGCTGTGTTTTTATTTATAATTCTATCCGGGAGTATTAACATTTTGAGTAAAATAAGGTAGATACCTCTACCAATAACGGTCGTAATAGGGACGCCAAGTGCGGGTTGGCGCGTAAGACATCTAACACATCTAACGCAAAAAAAGCACGCAGAATAACTAGCGCCAGTGTAATCAAGTGACAATAACGGTTCGCGTAGGTGGTCGCGAGAATATTCGTATCCGCATATGTTGTAGTGCCGCGGGAAGGACTCGTTGCATCCGGGACGAGGTGCTCTCAAATTAATGGTGAGCGAAAGGGACTAAGTTTGGCTTACAGGCCGTAGTCAATTAACGGCCAAGTATTAAGGGCGCCATATATGCACGCGTGAGATACGATCTGTGAAGAAGGAGTGCCTAAATCAACTGTTTGCAGGAGCATCACCAACCCGGAACCATGGATGCAGCGCCAAGGATCGATGAAGTGACTTCCTGCATCCTGGAGAGTGACGTGAAGATGCCCAAAGTTTGTGGCGACGCTGTGGCCTTGTGATCATCATGAGTGCTGAGTTCGCCGCAAGCTAAGCTTTTATGTCAATATATTAGCATGCCTGGGGTAATAGTTACACACTAGTTCAGATCTGTTGTAAATAAGTACTTTAAAGTTAATTTTCAGCCAGACGGCACAGATTTGCATTCAGTTCAATTTAAATATACATGTGTCTTGAGATGTTGCATCCTTGTGAATTTTCTTTGTTACTTTTTCAGTTAGTTAGATGGGTTTAAGGGTATGCCAGTGTAGATATAGGAGTGTTTTGAGTGCTATTTAGTGTATTCCATTGTGCGGTAAATATGCAAGATCAGGTCATTGCTTTACATACGCTACACGAAAGTAGTTACGTATGGGAAATAAGTTCACAGCTGTAGTTTATATTTTATTATATTTTTTATCATGCATGGGATTTTCAGGTGTGATCTTGAACCAGAATCAAGGAGAAACTCAATGTTGTCTAGTGAGAGTCTTTATTATGCAAGGAAAGCGGGACAAACGGGCTTGACGAACAGCTGACTGGCCGTATAAGACGCCAGAAGAGCACGCAAATATAGATGCTTCGGACCTAGGGGCTGGTTAGAATAAGGCTTGAGAAGTAATGAGTGCAGTTATGCATAATTTAGGGGATGCTAGACTCATATATTTAAAGGAGACTAGAGTTGCCCATAGTTATGACCTGAGGAGGATCGAGAACCTGTGTACCTCCAAGAGATTTTGTGAGATTTTGATGGCTTACATTGCATTTGTTTCTTTCTTTGTTATTTGTGTCGATGTAATCAGCGTTGAATATTTTTTTTTAATTAGCTCGATAGCTAAATAGAGGTCGCTGGCATTTTATGCCATTTAATTTCGGTGCGGGCGGCCGCACATTAGAGCCTGTGTAGATGTAGGTTTGCAGCGCAGGACTAGCGTTTCAATTTAATTGTTTCCTTTATTAATGATGTAAATATGTATACTGGATCGAATACTAGTGTGATTAACTATCTACCGCGGACTTGTAAAGACAATTTTTCAAGCGAATCCCAACGGTATTAGGACATAAAAGCGAAGTTTTCTTCTACCTGACTTTCATAATCTTACCATCCGAAGTCACTCCCAAGTCGTATGTTTCCTTATACGGGCCGTGACCCGTTTGTATTAATCTCTGTGGTAAATGTCATGGACATGTGCGCGGCACATTTTTCTTTATTTTATTGGCCACCAGCCTTCATTTGTTGTTAGTATGAATGATATCAATGTCCTCGTTTAATAAATACATTTTACCCGATTTCTTAGATTTATGTACCCGTATTCCTGTCAATGTACCTATATTATTTACCTCATGGAGAGGTTACACTAATAAGATTAGCCCATATGATTTCCAAACGTTAACCTCGCGTTCTTCTCACTAGTCGGCATATTTTGAAGACAGGTACGGTACAATATCACTGAACATTACGAAGGTTCCAGACGATTGGATGTCGGCCATTGTAGTTTCTATTCACAAAGCGGGTGACAAGAGCGACTTGAATAACCACAGACCGTTAAGTTTGAAGCCAATCGTATGCAAACAAATGGAGCAGTTAGTGGTAGATTATTGGAGGTTAAAATGGGATTCTTCTGGAATGAGATTCAAGGGGCAGCATGGTTTTAGGGAAGACTTGTCTTGGGAATACCAGCTCTGTTCCGTATGTTAAGACATATCGGATAAGCTCGTCAGTGGGTCAAGGACTGATGCAGTAGTAATTGATTTTGCTAAGGCATTCGATCTTGAGCCACATAACATTCTACTTAACAAATTAGTGCGTACATACAATGACATCAGCGTTTTGAAATGGATACGAGAACTCCTCATTGTATGATCTCAGAGGGTGCGCGTAGGAGAAACGCTATCTTCTCCAGTAAACGTTACGTCTGGTGAAGCTCAGGGCAGCATTATAGGGCCAGTTCATTTCATACGTTTTATAAATTATATGCCCGATTCGATAAAATTGGAAGTGGGCCCCTTTGATGATTATTGCATCATATACCGGGAGATAAATACAGAGGAGGACGAACTATTGCTTCAGCAGGATTTAGCTACGATTGAAAAATGGGCGCGTGAATATCGAATCAAAATTCACAGCGGAAAAAGCAAGAAATTTTGTTTCAATAAAAGTAAAATGGCAGGAAAGAGGGGTTACGACCTTGGGGGAAAAGTGTTGTTAATGTTGATAGTACATAGGTGTTACTATTAGAAAAGATTCAAATCGGTCAGAGCAAGTGGAAAATGTAGTTAAGAAATCCTGGAGGTCGTTATATTTTACTATAGGGAATCTGAAGAAAGTTAATTCTGGTGCCAAAGGTAAAGCTCATAAATATTGTGCTCGGATCTGTACAGCGTAGGTTTAATAAATTCCCCAGGGAATGTCAAAGACGAGCGATGCGTTTCTTGAACGGGAATAGGAGGAATACCATTAACGGGGAAAGTGTTGAATCTAGAAGAACTAGAGCTCACCTATGTGGCCTTTATAAGAGCTCCACGGGAGGGGATGCCCATAGTAGTATTAGGAATAGGTTGTAACCTCTCTCGTACTCATCGAGAAATTATCACAATCATAAAATTAGGGCCAGAAACCAACACACGGATGTAGGGAAATTTTCCTTCGTAAACAGAACTACAAGGGATTGGAATAAATTACCTGCAGCAGTCATTGATAGATTCTCTTGCGATATCAGATCGTTCAAGAAGATCGTTAGTACTAGTGTAAAGTTAAAAGTAAGAGCTGTAAACGACGGACATTGAATTTGCGATATTCAGCTATATATAGAATGTTAAACTAGTAGTATTTCATGCCATATCATCTTTCCGTGGAATTGATTGTTGTACGCTGTTGTAGTTGTTGTTGTTAGGTAATTATATTTTTAACTTAACGTTATCACAACTTGTAATGTTAAGTCAGTAGTAAACTCAACCTATAGTATTGTAAGCCGTAGTGTTAAGTAGTGGAAATACTTCAGCTGTGTGTGAATTTGTACATGATAATACTGGATTTAGAATGTGAAACTAGTAGTATTTCTTGTAATATTTAATTTCCTTGGAATTGCTTGTTGTACACTTATTGTTGTAGTTTTTCTTGTTGTTGTAGAGTAAATTTGTTTAAACAGTATTATCACTTGTATTGCGAGACGTAGTGTTAAGCACTGGAAATTCCTAAGTTGTGTGTGAGTTTGTATATAATGGTGTTGGTTTCAGAATGTTAAACTATTAGTATTTCCTTTCCATTGAATTACTTGTTGTACTCTTGTTGTTTGTTGTTGTTGTTATTTTATGTTAACTTAACCTAATTAATTTGTAGGACATTGAATATATAGCAGATATCTTGGACTTGGGAGGTCAAATGGACTGTATCGCGACTGACCTGTCGAAAGCATATGATAGAGTGGATCACGGGAGACAACTGGAAAATATGAGTGAAATTTGACTAGACAAAAGAGTGACTGAATGGGTTGCTATATTTCTGGAAAACAGATCTCAGAGAATTAGAGTAGGCGAAGATTTATCTGACCCTGTAATAATTAAGAGAGGAAATCCTCAAGGCAGTATTATTGGACCTTTATATTTTCTTATTTATATAAATGATATGAGTAAACAAGTGGAATCACAGGTAAGACTTTTTGCGGATGATGTTATTCTGTACAGAGTAATGAATATGTTATAAGATAGTGATCAACTGCAACGTGACCTCTATAATGTTGTGAGATGGACAGCAGACATTGGTATGTTGATAAACGGGGTTAAACGTCAGGTTGTAAGGAAAAGTCCTCTCAGTTTCAAATACTGCGTTGATGCGGTGAAGGTTCTTTTGGGGATCATAGTACGTATCTAGGTGTTAATATAAGGAAGGATCTTCATTGGGGTAATCACATAAATGGGATTGTAAGTAAAGGGTACATATCTTTGCATATGGTTATGGGGGTGTTTAGGGGTTGTAGTAAAGATGTAAAGGGGAGGGCATATAAGTCTCTGGTAAGTCCCCAACTAGAGTATGGTTCCAGTGTATGGGACCCTCATCAGGATTACCCGATTCAAGAACTGGAAAAAATCCAAAGAAAAGCAGCTCGATTTGTTCTGGGTGATTTCCGACAAAAGAGTAGCGTTACCAAAATGTTGCAAATTTTGGGCTGGGAAGACTTTGGAGAAAGGAGACGAGTTGCTCGACTAAGTGGTATGTACCGAGCTTTCAGTGTAGAAATTGCGTGGAATGACTTTAGTAGACGAATAACTTTGAGTGGCGTCTTCAAAAAGTAAAAAGAGCACAACATGAAGATAAAGTTAGAATTCAAGAGGACAAATTGGGGCAAATATTCATTTATAGGAATAGGAGTTAGGGATTGGAATAACTTACCATGGGAGATGTTCAATAAATTTCCAATTTCTTTGAAATCATTTAAGAAAAGGCTAGGAAAACAACAGATAGGGAATCTGCCACCTTGGCGACTGCCCTAAACGCAGATCAATATTGATTGATTTATTTATTACACTACTGTAAATGACAATTGCCACCGGGATATCTTCCACTTGCGATATATTCGTTAATAATAATAATTCTGGGAGTTATAATAATTTCGTGTGGCTATTTCTAGCCGAGTGCAGCCCCTGCAAGGCAGACCCTCCATTGAGGGTGGGCGACATCTGCCATGTGTAGTTAAATGCGCGTTATTGTGGTGGAGGATAGTGTTATGTGTGGTGTGTGAGTTGCAGGGATGCTGGGGACAGCATTAGCCCCCGAGCCATTGGAATTAACCAATGAAGGTTAAAATCGCCGACCGGGCCAGGAATCGAACCCGGGACCCTCTGAACCGAAGGTCAGTACGCTGACCATTCAGCCAACGAGTCGGACATTCTGGGAGTTAATATAGTATGTTGTGAACTGCTGTTTCATTCCGCGATATCTTCTTTCAGTGCAGGGGCCTTAGCATGTTACCGGGACCTTAACCAGCCTTTCGGATTCTATTTCTGATAGAGTGATCACTAATTCGTACTCAGAAAGCCTGCTGCAGGTCCCTCTGTAGGGGTTGTGCAGATGATTGGCGGTTTTGCAAAGCTTGTCCTGGTCCTGATCAGTGGTTGTTTTCCATAGTCAAGCTGTATTAGGGCGTGTAGTAACTCTTGTAGCCTGTTTGGAGTGTTTCCAAAGATGGCGTGTCGCACCTTTGACAACACCTATCGTTCTGGCCACTTGATTCTGAGAATGGCCTTCTCCTGACGAGATCTGGTTCACTTTCTCTGTCACAATCCTGACGATTCGCCATGAATCGTAAAGAAAGCCGAGCACTCAGACCAGCTTTTGCACGCACTTTCATATGTTTAACTTGAAACAGTTGGTACTGAAACTTGGCATACACACCAACGACAGAGGTGTCATGTCTCATATAAACAAGAAACATTATCTAACCCATGTTTTGGTCCCCGGCCTAATATATATATATATGTACAATGGTCTCGTAAGTATGTTAGAAAGTGATCAAATTAGTTTTTGGAGCAGTGTAATATTTTGGAAGGTATTTGGAAGATTGTGAGCAAGCAATTGCCACGAACATTTTCGTTGCTATTTCTCATACAATAAAATACCATAAATTATACTTTCCACATCTTGTATTTGTATACTGGACCGCACAAAAATTTCCCGTCGCAGAGGGTAACTTTCTTTCAAAATCCTCTCGTGTCAAATAGGTTGAACATATTCTGCAGGTGATAGAATTACAAGTATAATCCCTTCAGCCACCGGCTATCCACAGTTTATGAATTTTCTCTCGTTCCGAAAATGTATTAAATTAAATTTTTATTTGCCCGGCAATTTTTTGTGTGATTGAGTGTACAGTGTTCCAAGCCAGCTGATGTTAACGGAGAAATTTGACATTTCCTGTTTTGATCCCGTCAATAGATATTCGCCACCTGATTCTAATCAACTAATACATCTCTAAACTCAGCTATCACTGAACTTAAATCGTTTTTTACCTAGTTTCAAGAAATTCTGTTCAGCTGATTACTCGTGATGGTGCTACAAACGGACAGACAGATATAAGTTGAACTTAAGTCTAGTCCAAGATAAAACAAACAGAATTTGAAATACACAGACAAACTATAATTTTATATGTATACAAGTATGTTTCTTGTACCTTCCAATTGAATTGCCATTAACAATGAAACAGACAAAACGTGTTACACAAGAGTCCGGGTTAAATGTAGAGAATACATAAAATTGTTTACTTTTGTCTTTAAATTTTAGAAATTAATCCTACACGATTTTACAAAAGATTATTTAGATAACTTATTCAATGCAAACAGCTTTGTTTACCACAACACTCTGTTGCTGGCTGTAAGTCAACTGGTACCAACTGAAACACAGCCCTCAAGGTAGCAATTGAAATATACGGATCTCACATGCGAGGTTATAGCGCGAGTGACAGATTTACGTAGCAACCGAGCGTAATAACTGGGATAGACTATACTGAGTCCTTTATTTATACCGAACATGAGCGGCATCAGACCGGTAATGTACTGTACCCTCCATGAAAGAACAGTCAGATATACTCGTAAATATGCCCTCAATTGTATTCAAAATATAGTCAGACTTCTGGGGAACCGACCATATAAGTGAAATAATAGGTTGAGAAATGGAGTGGGTATCAGCGAAGTTAACGTAGCATAGAATATTTCAGTGTCTATTGGCAGCTAGCTGCTATTTGTACAAGATCTGTCTGCTCTTATATTATGTTCTTGCCGCTATAGGAATATTTGTGGCACATGATTAAAATGTACCGTACGACCCACTAACATTCAACGAGAACAACAGTTTCTATAAATTATTTCTCATGAATGTTACGAAGAAATGTACAAGTAAGTAAAATTGGTCTTCAAGAATTCAGAGAAAAGCGATTGCATTTAAGGACTAATTTTTCTGAGAGGTTAAAGAAAACATTCCTTCTTCTTGTTGTTTTTCCCATTATGCCACTATAACGTCTAGGTTTCAAGTTCAATCCGTTTAACCCACTCTTCATCATCTATTGCTAATCTTACCATTTATCTTATTAATTCCTACAAATCAGCTCGATATTCTGAAGAGAATGTAAACCTGAGTTCCTTCCAGACTTTATTTTCATCTCGCCTTGCATCCTGCATCTGTTTTACTTTACTTTCGCAATCCATTCTTTCAGTATATCCGCATCAAGTAATTTGTCTTGTATGTATATATCTTCGAAGGGGCTCTGCTCCTACTTCCTCCCTCACCCTGTCATTCTTGATTATATATCTTCTTTTTATATTCGAAGCCTTTCTGTATAATAATAATATAACTTCGTGCGGTTATTGTTAGCCTATTGCAGCCCTTAAAAGGCAGATCCTCCAATTTGGGGTGGTTGGTTGTGGGGGTGGGGAGGGGTGAATTCTCTCGTGTATGAGAAACTGCAGGTTAGTGTATTGGAGGAATCGAGTTCAGGGTCACGAGGGCCGAAATCCGACGTTGACAACTTAGCCATCCAAATGGACTAGATTATTATCATCCCGCACAAGTAGGCTGCGTGTTTCGGGCAGCGTAACTATGAACATATATTCTGTGTCGGCAGCCCTGAAGATGTGAAGATGGTTTCCGTGGTTTACCACTTTCACACCAGGCAAATGCTGGCTGATTATGTCAGACAACTGTTTCATTCAAGGATTAGACTGAAAAGGTGTTTTAAAAACCAACAACTACTTAGTTTTGAAATAATGAACTGAAATGATCTTTACCACATGTGTCTAGGTGAAATATTCTAATCAAATATTATGAATTTTTCACTTCTTCCATAGCAAAGTATCTAAAAGTGTATATTTGTAATGTAGTAAATTTTCTATGCTTATGAAGTTTCCAACAGGGAGTGCTATATTTTGTTCTAATTTACTCGTACAATAACGACTACGATAGTTATTTTGCATGATATGAGTGTTTTAACCAAGTTCGTAAACACATATATTAACTAAATTAACTAAATAATCCCAAATATATAATATATATTGCAATACGAAATATGAAATGAATACCGGTGTCAGCGAGCAACAATGCTACTACAAATTTATGTTAGCATTCATACTCTTCTTAATGATCAGTGGGTGACATACTGAAATTTAATTCACTCAATCCACTCTTGGACTATTGTCTCTGTATGTCCACCAATGTCATAGATTTCCCCGAAATAGCATTATCACTCGCTATTTCAATGATGTTTCTGAAGTTTACTACTTTTATCATCAAAAGATTTTCCTTCCCCACCAGCAGAAGATAAAACTAATACAGTGGAAGTAAATCAGAACATACGTTGGGGAAAAAACGACAACAATTTTTTTCTGTACCTAACATTTTATTACCGCGACTTAGCATGTGAAAAAATAGATCAGGTTAAATAATTTTGTTACCTGGGTAGTGTTATTACCAGTGATAATCAGTGCCTGACAGAAGTCAAAAGAAGAATTGCTATGGAAAAACAAGTGTTCCAAAACAGGAAAATCTATTTTTAAATAAGCACATAGGAATTGAAACCAGGAAGATATTTGTTAAAAACTTTGTTTAGAGAGAGCTAACATACGGTTGTGAGACCTGGACTTCGGGAAAACAAGCACAATCAACACTAGAAGCTGCTGAAATGTGGTTCTGGAGAAGACTGACAGAGACGAGTTGGACAGAAAAAAAGACTAATATCCAAATATTGAATGAAGTTAATGAGAAACGGACTTTGATTTATTCAATAGACCAAAGGAAAGCTAAATTTCTTGGACACGTCCTACGACATGACACCTTGCTCCAGAACGTCTTCGAGAGGAAGACCACGTCTCTCATACCTCAGAAACATAATCACTCAGCTGGGTTTTGCTTCCTATGTCACGATGAAAAGGACTGCTGAAGACCGTGGAATGTGGCTGCAGCGACAAGGCTTAGCCTTTGGATGGATGGATGGATGGATGGATGGATGGATGGATGGATGGATGGATGGATGGATGGATGGATGGATGGATGGATGGATGGATGGATGGATGGATGGATGGACTTAACATTTCTTCAATATGAACTCAACGCACTAAGCATTACCTCATTACGTTAGATGTTTATTTCGAATACAATGTGGTCGTAAAAATTCAATATTCAATTGTTATTTTTTCACATTATTATTGTTATCTTATTCTTGAATCTAACCTTTCAGTTCTATTCACAATGGCTAACTAAACTCTATTTGAAGCACGAAACCACGTTTATAACATTTGAACTGGCCACGGTTACAGTCAGAGCCTTCAGGTGCGATGCACGGATTATGCCCATACCGCACGGGATCACAAAATTAAATGCACGATCTGAGGTTTTGTGATATGGAAGGTAAATTTACAGCCTTCCCTGTTTTACCAAAAAAATTAAAATAAAGTGATATTTAGGTTTCGAAGTAGTATACTGAAGGAAATTATATCAGAATGAGCAACCTTAAATTTAGCCTAACAAGATGTTTTCTCTGTCTAAAAGCATTTAAAATTATTAATGCATCACAGTTTGACCAAACATTCTCAATAAAATTGATGTAATACTAAATTCATCACGAAATTCTACATTCGCATCAAAGTTGGGAGAATATTGGAACTGGATTTTAATAGCATTGCACTGCTGCCATAAATAATTAAAACGTTTTAGGTTGATAAATCGGAAAATCTAAGAAGCTCAGTACAATGGAAGATCAAATCAAATCAAAATCTCTTTATTTGCGAATGAGGTGTCTACCTCGGTGGCAAATGGTACACTAAAATACATTATTGTCAAGCACTAAATTTTAAATTAACAGGAGACGAATAAAATGTTCCTAGAATACAACATTATACAATTTACGCTAATAATTTTTTCTATTAAACACACACATCATCCTTAATAAATTTATATTGTTTACAAAATTCTACTTATAATATCTTACAAACATAGTCAACTCATATACAGTATGGTATGTGAAATTACTTCTAATAATACTATACAACTGGTATAAGATTAAAATTTACATAGCATTTATTTACATATTTATATTTTACCCATTTTGGAACCTAAGTAGCGTAACGACCTGCTGCGTCTTAACCAGAGCCCATTTTGCCACCACTTTTCAGAGTTCCTGAAGGGCCTTCACAGCTACCGTAGCGGTCCCAGGGCCCTCGAAGTCCCCACTGTACTTCACCCCTACAGGCAGTCCCCTACTTGGGCTGTCCAAACTCCTTAGACCAGGGGATGGAATTAATTTAATCACACACATTTATTATTTACAATATCCTGCACTGGTCGAATGCCCTCTAACATTTAATTTATTATCTCTGTTGTTGTTTATTCTCTTCTTGAATATCTGTACAGATTTTGGAAAAGGATCAAACACTACCCCTGGTAAACTGTTCCACTCCTTCACGCCCTTCCCAATGAAAGAAAATTTACCCCAATCGCTTCTGCTAAAATTCCTTCTAATTTTGTACTTGTGGTCAGTTCTACCAATATAATTATTTTCCAACCGAAGCCTCTCACGGATATCTCCCCATGCTTCTTCTCCTGTATAGGCTCTATATAATCCTATAAGTCTACTTTTCTCCCTTCTCTTACTTAAAGTTTCCCACCCAAGTTCCTTCAACATTTCTGATACACTACTCTTTCTCCTGAAATCCCCTGTTACAAACCTTGCTGCTTTCCTCTGCACACCATCTAGTTCTTTTATTAGGTAGATGAACGGAATCCCCGTTAAATAGCGTAATAATCAATATTTTCCATGTCAAAATGACACTGTATGTGTGCACTTCAAATACAGTAGGTACACTGGGTGTGGTTTTCTACAGAAATGTTTCTGTAATTTCAACTAAAAATCAGGCTAGAGAATTGTATTTTGACGTCTACTACAAACCTCTCAACGTATTTCGACTGCGTACCATTGTTGTAGGTAACATGAGCAAATGGAGTACAGTTTTCGAGAGATGAGGTAGGAAATGAAATAACGGTCGATAAACAACTCCAGGCCATACCTCAGATAGAAGAGTCCTGTGTTCAGGAGCTGAGGCAAGAGGTGAGTGATTTATAGGGATGGACTATGGCTCTAGAAGCCAAACCGAGGCCTCCTGGTGGCATCACGAAAATAAAACCATCGCACTTCGACATATCATGGAGAAGGTTCTGTACCCAGTTCGAGACCGTAGCAAATCATAATGGGTGGACACCGGAGATTACATTCACCTTGCATTGTCAGTTTTCATCTAGCGAAGTTAAATTGAATGTTTCTTCCTATCACCACAGACACATCTCTACCGATCGTAAGAAATTATTTATTATATTGTTAACATTCAGTGAAATGACATCTTTATAGCTGCAAACAGGAAACAAATACAATTTTGCAAAATACAGTACTGGAAAATTTAAGTAAATTTTTGTGTTAAAATCTTTTTAATATATTCCCTGTAACTTGTCCTTTTCCACCATGAAAATATACAGAAATCTTTCAGCATGAAAGCCCTTCTTACCACGAAATCATAAAAAATACGGAGCCTAATGATAATCTCCTACGTCTTCTTCTGCTTCTCCTACAGTCATAGCCGACACCACCAATTGTAGATTCGCATAGTTTCTGCCGTTATGTGTCCACCCCTTCCAGACCCTGCGCACACGTATGTGTAGACCAGAATCATATTTCCTCCTGGCTTCATATTTTTCTATAGGCAGTTATAATCTGTACCACACGTTTGTGTAGGCTTTGCTCTGTCTGTTTCAAATGGTTAATATTCCAATACATTGTGAAATGTTGGTTTGTCCTTCTGTATGAAGGGATGCAAACTGCTCCAGAAACGTTCAGGAAATAGAATATGCAATTTATGCCATTTTACTATTCAAAATATTTATAAATAGAGTGTATTTGAGTCTTTAAAGGAATGCAGACTGATTTTAGAAAATATCATGAATTGAAGACTTGTTATGTTCTTTTATTGAGTAATCTACTCAGAGGCTGGTAAGATCCCTAACGGTCAAACATTGGCTGTTGTATATCTGAAATATCACTGAAGAAGTATACCATGGAAATGAATGAGTGAGTTCGTTTCCTGTTGCTTTCCTCACTGAGTCAGAAGTCGACGTTACATATCAGTCTGCCAAGTCTAATGAACGTGCATATCCACCAACCGTACGAGAGACACTTTAACGCCATCGTAAAAAGGACTAGCTGCATAAGGAATGGTGCTAAAGCATCGCTCATACCTTAGTCATATTCGTAGGCAGTCAGAAACAAACAGGTTAATGAACAAAACAAAACAAAATTGCACTCTGAACACTCTGCCTCACCGAAAATTGTCACCCTAAAGCCTGAAGGACTTAAGAAGCAGCATTTGTCATTTAATTGTTAAAAATGTTGCGTGATTACAGCAGAAATTAACCTATTATAAAGGTAAAGAAATTTAAAATAATTAATAGTTATGACCCTGGTGACAGAAATAAGTAAGTTATAAACATTCGTAAAAACATTGTGTTAAAATATTTTTGATATTTCCTCTGTAATTTGCCTCTATTTCAACTTGAAAATATACATAACTGTTTTGTCTCTCTCTCTCTGTCTCTCTCTCTCTCTCTCTCTCTCTCTCTCTCTCTCTCTGTGTATGTGTGTGTGTGTGTGTGTGTGTGTGTGTGTGTGTGTGTGTGTGTGTGTGTGTGTAAAACTTCCCGTTCAAGCCAGCAATCATCATTACCGCTTTCTTTCTTTCACATTCAGTTCATGAATAAGATATTACGAATTCAAACAACTTTCGCCCTTGAACGTCATTATCGCTCTGAAAAATACCGTGGATACCAAATGTGAACTTACTATTTTACTGGTACATCATCTCTAATTTTGTATCTACCAACAGTAATGAACCTCCTCTATTTGCATTTGTTCCAGTTGCATGTATACCTCAAATGTACCGCTTTTCCTATCATAAATATCAGTAGAATCAGTCCAAATTTCAGGACATTGTGGTGTAATATTTTGACGCAATCTGTCAATATACCATGGCAACAGCAGTGAAACTGAAGTGTAAAGTAATTAATATGAGTCAGCAAAGGGAATACGTATCACCTAACTGAACTTAATATAACAATCATGAATCCAAATATATGGTAGATAGTGTGATACTCATAGACGTAAACCTTCCTCAATACAATCAGAATGCGGCACGGACCATATCCTACAGTGCTTATTCTTTGAGAACTTGTATAGGTGAACTATACTGCTAAATAATTTCACACCAATATGAAACACACCTTGTCAATTTCCGCATCACAGTAAATAATGCAAGTTAACTGTGGAGAGGAGGGATGAAATATTATGGTCTAGTAATTTCTTTGAACCAAGGGATCGAATTTACCATCAGTTCTTACCGCAGCCCAATTTTCACCGAAATTATCAGTATGCTAACAATACACTTCCCTAATTACTTAAAGCTCAGGTCGATATCAACATGTTTTTCTTCATTTCTGTAGATACTACGTAGATTACATTTTGAAACTGTACAATTATGGCCATTAAATTATCAGAATATTTTTTGTTGTCCCTTCCAATTATTTTCTCGAACTACTTATTTCCATTGACATGTTCACATACAGTGATGTATCTCAACTGTATCCTGGAGTATGGAATTGCTTCACAAAGTAATATTCCTACATTTGTTGAAGAAAGAATTCTCGTGCTTAGGGAAGTTTACGCTGTTTGGAAGGTGTATTATAATGTCGTTGTGGCCTAGGCTTCAATCATCAGTATTCCAAATCTACTTGCAGCAGTGTAAATTATCTCACTATATAGGGCTGCCCAGATCAAATGCAAGTTAGTATTATTTTAATGAATGATATTATGTCGTGTAATTTCATATTAAACTCATAAAATCTTCCAAAGCTATGAGGATTAGGTGTAAAATAGTTTGACCCGAGGTGTGTGAGAGGATCATAGACAGCTCGTTAAACTCAATATGATTCATAAATTGTAATTTACATAATTCCACTTCTCCCAATACCGCCAGAATGTAGTTCTGACAATTTTTTACTCCGCTATCATTCCTCCAGCCACAACTTACCTTCATAAATTAGTATTTCGAGTCGTTTAATTATCAGCTTGAAACTGGTGGTGATATCTGATTTACAGGTGTGAAATTTATGACAGCCTCAATAAATTTCAACATACCTACGTTCTCCATCATGCAGAGAGTTTGAAGGCACAATGTTCCTATGAATACGATAACTTAGTTAATAGAGCACATTAGCGTATATTGGATGAATTCACGCTATCACAGACAACTAACACCAAAATTATGTATTATATTTTTTACATTCAGTAAAATAAAATCTATATTGTTACAAACACGAAGCAAATACAAATTTTGCAAAATACTGTACATAATTTGGTTAAGAATGACCATATTAAGAGCATGACTCTACACCCTGAGTGTAGTAATGTTGCATACATTTGAATACATATATACATCTATATCAATTTAATTAAGTTATGATTATTTCGAAGATTCTATTATTCATGTTATGAGGTACAGATTATTTTGTGCACGAACGCCAGTACTGAGTATCAGGTTAATTCCTGGGTGCATAGGTGGCAGAGCAGATATTCGATCACTATATTTCACTTAATACCATGGTTACGGATAGCAGAACCACTCCTTCATTGTCGGTAAGGAAATTACTTTGCTTTGGATGTGTGGAGGTTTTATACAGTATATTATGACAGCAATCCGTTGGTAAGTTGACAATGAATAAATTACAAACACCATACATATAAAAAGAAACTACTTAGATTAGATTTTTTTTTCTGACAAGATCAGGTCCATTTGGCACTCTCTTTCATCTAACGAGATTATGATATACAGTGTATATGTAATAAACAGAAATAAAATTTACTTACCACTATTAACTTAATGGAATATAAGTACAGATAATGATAGTAACGAAATGATGATCGATGATGATGGAAATGATGATAATCCCTTAGTAGTAAAATATCTAGAAAAATGTTAATATATACAACGGAATAGCTACTACGTAGTAGCTACAAATAATCAATTAACTACTTAGAATCGCTACTACTAACAATTTAGAGTTTAGGAAATTCAGTTGTAGCTCTTTGATGTTGAAATTCTAGAATGGTTTAACACTGGATGTGCGCAAGACGCGTACGTCGAGTTAATTGTCTGCTTCCGGCTCTATCACGACTGCTCCGGTGCTCTGTAACTGTTCGCCATACATAGCAGGAGTGTCTTTTCTGACTGAGATAGGTAGCTTATTCCACAGTCGCCTTCTAACGGTTTTCTTCACTGTTACATCAGTTACGTAGGGCATTCCTTATTAAAACAGTGTGCTGATCAAGTGAACTGAAGAAAATTCGTGAGGTTTCGCCTCGGCACGAGCTTATCACCGACGACTTCTACATTTTTTATCGACCGAATCCTCAGTGAACTTCAGCATATTGGTCACCATGTTCCCATGCCTATTTTATAGCCCGGTCAACCCACAACGACGACTACCACCACCACCAGCACCATCGCCGATTTCAACCAAGCAGCCGCAGTTGCCTACCACTCGGCTGTAATGTCCAGCTACGCTGCTCCTAATTATAAAGCCAGACGTACTCCTGTGGCACCAGCTCCACTGCAATTTCTGTTTAAGAGTTTGGCTCCAAGATCAGGTCCAGAACAAGAACAAGCCACACAGCACCTAGAAGTGGCCTAGGAACCGACAACTCACCAGCTATGTCACGTGTCCCGCCGTTACCCATGGAAGTCAACACGCATAGAGAATTTTCACCTGCTACCACAACCATCACCACCACCACCACCAAAACAACTCCTACCTATATATCATTCTTCGCTGTATCTTGCACAAGACTCCCTAGTAGTCACTCCCGTTTTCTTCAACCAACTCCGTCAGGTACACTTTCCTTTTTACTTTCCCATCCTTCCCCTGTTATACAGTCACCTCACGCCATATTTGCCACTCTGCTTCGCTTCAACATGTGCCGGAAGGACATTGCAGACACTCGGAAAACCACTGCCACAGTCATCATCCAGGTCAACGGAGACGTTGCTGCCAACCTGCTTACATCTACAATAGGATCTCATAATCTCGATTGAAGCAACCCTTTCAACTCCACCCCATCCCACCTATTAAAGCTCCACTTCCTTCTACATTCTATTGACTCATCAGCTGCTTAACGCGAGGTGTAGATCCCTCTATTACTGAAGATAATATCCTCGCTGAGCTCAAAGCAGAAGGCAAAAATCATTCAGGATAAAGGACTCAATAGGATCCACCTACATGTTTCGGATTCTACTGCCGACACCTTAAGACGTAGACCGAAGGTTGGCCAGCGGAGTTTCCATTTACAGACATCATCATAAGGTGGAGCCATCCCGAGCCCCGCCACTACAAACCATCAGGTGTGAACGATACTTAACCTACAATAAGCATCCTACCTTCCAGCGCACAGCAAAATATTATGTATGCGTTCATTGCAGCTAACAGCACTCTACATCCAGTTGCCTCAACACACGTCAATCTCCCACGTAGAAGCAATCGTCCAGCATATTTACGCCGGTCCAGACGCCGGGCTGTACCTCCCCAAAACAGACCTGAGTTCTTAGCCCTTATTCGAACCATCGACATGCCTTCACCACACAACGGTTCCTTTTTCCCACCACCTACAGTTGAAGATCTCCTCCTCTCCTTAACCATTTCCCTACTTGATAGATAGTTTGTCCTCAGTCATCTACAAGCCGCGGCAAACCAAACCTTCAACCTCCATTTTCCAATCAACCACTCGGGCTTAAACACACATTTCAGTTTCACACCGCTTGAAACCTCTTCTAAACTCGCTCACCATTTTTTCACTCCAGCAAATAAACTTCATCTTTCAAAATTTCCACACTCATCAGTGTAACCACTCAAATTATGATACTAGTTGGTTTGTCAGTGTGCTAGAAATCATTTGATTTTATGTATTTAAATCAATTTTTCTATTTTCATACATGGACACGAAACTCTTAGTATATAATTTTTTAAAACTGTAGACTGTATGTACGTGAAATCTAAAATAAAATCCTTCTTGTATCTCACAAATAAAATAAAAAATTAATTTTTAAAATCATTATCCAAGGCCAACTAATTTCACTTACACTATCGACATCAACAACTCCATAATGAACGTGACACTTTACAAATAGACTGTTACTTCACCAAAAATTATGTCACCGGACAAGTTGGCCGTGCGGTTAGGGGCACGCAGCTGTGAGCTTGCATCAGGGAGATAGTGGGTTCGAGTCCCACTATCGGCAGCCCTGAAGATGGTTTTCCGTGGTTTCCCAATTTCACGTCAGGCAAATTCAGGGGCTGTACCTTAATTAAGGCACGAAAGATTCCTTACCATTCCTAGGCCTTTCCTATCCCATCGTAGCCATAAGACCTATCTGTGTCTGTGCGACGTAAAGCTAGTAAAAAAAAGAAAGTTATGCCTTGATATTCCTTTGTTTAACTTACTCCAAATGGCGACACTAAAGTTCAAAAAAGGTTCGGATTGAAGATGTTGAACAAACTTCGAGATTACAGCAGAATTGCTGTCGGTTTCAAGATAAGTGGAATAGTCATTGTTCCATTATAACATCGTTGAATATTCGCCGATGATTAATTAGATTAATTCGCGATCTAGTGAATTTGTGTTGGCAAGGAACAATAGCTCACTGTATACGCATCCTTAACGTTATGAAATGGAGTATTGTTGCGTTATGCAATTCAAACGATTCTCCTCCTTAACGGAGTGAGTCGTTTGAGTCGTTAACTGTCTTTCTTCCCTCGAAACATTCATTTTCTATCTTCCTGCTGAGGATATCACCTGTCTGCCAAGAGTAGATTGTCAGTGTTGTTTATTAGTTAACGATCTGTGCTTGAATAAATAAGTGCGAAGTATTTAGATCTCCATTTAGGAATAAATAAATTCATTTTTAGAATGTTTGTTTGAATCCATTCATCGACAGGACATTATAACTACTTGCAAGATGACGCTGAACTGTGTCTCCGAGTGAAATTTAGTTGCAATACAGGAGAATGAGTAAACATAGTTCCAGATATGGATGAAGAAAACTTGAGTAGGTATCCTGCATGTGGTGCTGTTCCTTATAAGAAGGGGTGAAACTCTGAACTAACAAGTAAAATCATTCTTGTAAGTATTTATATAGACAGTGTTGTACGTGAATCTACAGTCCAAAGACAGAAATATAAAGACGAGAATTTAAAATTTAAAATCGGTGTAATTAAGTACATAGAATTCTGGATAATATCCTTCATTGAAGTATGATATAGAGTAAAATTTTCCATTCGGATTAATAGACAAATTAATGATTCAGGAATTAGAAGAGACTCTAAAGTGGGTACATTTCTCGGCATGATGTTTGAGCTCTGTGTAATTTATCATAGAGAATCAGCATGAACCGATATTCTATCACTGATATCAGAGGCTATTTTCTTAATGCTCTGTGAAAACAATCTTCGGAATCATTAAATAAATGTATTTACTGACAATGATTTTGGACGTCTGGACATCATCAAAAGTAAATACCACCGTTCAAACAACTGCCATAATTTAAAAGAATAATCTCCAGTCTTTCATGATTTTTAATTTTCAGTGCTTTGATTATTGACAGTATGACTTTTTCGGACTAAGATATTTCTATTAATTTATTCGTGGCATCTAATGCTGTTAACGTGATATGAAATCTATAAAATTTCTATTAACATAATTAATATATGACTGTTTACTGACCTAGTCAAATACTGTACATCACTCCCGTTACATTAAGGTTAAGATGAACAAGATAAATATCTCCTAATCGTTTATGGATGAACATACTTAAGAAAAATAATTACCCCCTTTAACGTTAGTGCCAACATTTCCTATGTACACAATATTGCATCAATAACATTTAAATAATCTCTAAATTGTGGTAGACCGGGTGAGTTGGCCGTGCGGTCAGGGGTACGCGGCTGTGAGTTTGCATCAGAGAGATAGTGGGTTCGAATCCCACTGTCGGCAGCCCTGAAGATGGTTTTCCGTGGTTTCCTATTTTCACACCGGGCAAATGCTGGGGCTGTACCTAAATTAAGGCCACGGCCGTTTCCTTCCGACTCCGAGGCCTTTCCTATCCCATTGTCGCCATAAGACCTACCTGTTTCGGTGCGACGTAAAGCAATTAGCAAAAAGGAAAAAATGTGGTAGACAAAGTTCTAAGAAGGAAACCCAATAGGACCGTAAATATTAAGCCCAGATCGTATGAGATGCTATGATGTTTGTCCATGTCTTCTAAACCGGGGTATAACAAGAATTTTTTATCTCAATTATCTGTCCCAGTTTTATACTTGGCTTTGATAATAGGAAAGATGCAGGAATATGAGTAATACATACAGAAATGCCACTCCTTATGCAATCAGTCCCTCTGATTACTTATTTGTGTAAGGGTGTGAAGTGTTGGGTCATTGGGTGTCTAAATTTAATTGAGCTTGACAGCCTAATGTGTAATTTCACCATTTGACCCAATGAGAAGGCAATAGGAATCTACCGCATCCCTGACTTCCCTAATAAGTCTCCTCAGTGACACCTAAGCTTTCTCTTAATGGACGTGAATTAGGAAGTCAGAAAGGAAGACATCGTTCAGGTAGATTTCAGCTGACATTAAGATGAACTAGTTGAGAAGACAGGAAATGTTATATATATCATTTGTATAATTTATCATCATCATCATCATCATCTGTTTACCCTCCAGGTTCGGTGTTTCCCTCGGACTTAGCGAGGGATCCCACCTCTACCGCCTCAAGGGCAGTGTCCTGGAGCTTCAGACTCTTGGTCGGGGGATACAACTGGGGAATATGACCAGTACCTCGCCCAGGCGGCCTCACCTGCTATGCTGAACAGGGGCCTTGTGGAGGGATGGGAAGATTGGAAGGGATAGGCAAAGAAGAGGGAAGGAAGCGGCCGTGGCCTTAAGTTAGGTACCATCCCGGCATTCGCCTGGAGGAACCACGGAAAACCACTTCCAGGATGGCTGAGGTGGGAATTGAACCCACCTCTACTCAGTTGACCTCCCGAGGCTGAGTGGACCCCGTTCCAGCCCTCGTACCACTTTTCAAATTTCGTGGCAGAGCCGGGAATCGAACCCGGGCCTCCGGAGGTGGCAGCTAATCACGCTAACCACTACACCACAGAGGCGGACTGTATAATTTATAATATGTGAAATTTCCTGATTTCTCATAGTATAAGTTATTTATCAAGTCTCTAAGCCTCCTTCGGTATCTTATTCAGAGAAAGTCAATATCATTCAAGACAAACTGGAAAAAAATAAACTTTCGGTTAGCCACAAATTTGTTCACAAATGTTATTACGATTGCGAACGATCCTTAACTTTGGCCAGTAATTCTTTCGTGTTAAAGTGTTTGTTGATACTTTTATAACTCCTATAACTCAGTTGCTACCCTCAGTTGACAGTAGGTTCTCATTTTCTTGTTTTCCGCTTGATTCCCGGTTTTGGCATGAATTTCAGCCCTCTTTGAGGGTCTGAAACTAGGTGCATTTGGAGTCAGAATGGAACAATGAAACGAAATAAATCAGTATCCACTACTCAACCGTCCTAGTTCAAAGGCTTTCCAAGTCCACTGCAGGTGGATGCCGTGATGATCCAGCACATTTAGAACATCGACTTTCACGCCATAATCCTCATCCTGATGAGTTACATATACACGCACCAGTAAAGACGCATTAACATCGGGAATTTTCAAGCCGACTTCACACACATATGGTATACAGGACACAAGACCATGATTTGCTAGTCCCTCTACCTGGAGCTGCAATAAATTATCTATTGATCATTTTAAATTCCGGTACTGTGGATCTCCCTTCTTGCATATTGTTAAATTTCAGCCGTTCGCATTCCAAACTCAGGTTTAAATTTCGATGGGCATCGTAAATGTGTACTGGAAAACTGGAGAATTTTATATTTAACCTATAACAATAATACAGAATGCATCACAGTAATTCCAAATCCTAAAATGTGTGCAAGCCCATTATTTTGCATGTTCAAAAAATAAGAATAAATTCAAGGCTCTGAACCTTGAAGTAGTAATTGGAATCAGGTTAAAAACACACGAGTTCATTTAATTTTGTCCTATTTAAACAAGTATATTTTGAATTTCATAGCTCACACAGTTGGGAGATAGTGAGTTCGAACCCCAGTATCGGCAGCAATGAAGATGCTATTTCATTGTTTCCCATTTTTACATCGTCGCCATAAGACTTGTATGTGTTATAGCGTATTAGAACAAATATTTAACACTTGCCATACATGCATACGTATAAAATGTGTATTTTTATTAGAGACATTGATTTCTTTCGTTAATCAGTCTGCATGTCTCTCGGAACAAGACATGCGCTTCCACCATTCCATATTCATTCTGCCATGCCATTTAATTCTAGCCCCTTACGTTGGTATCCTTTAATTCTAAGTCTAATTAATTATAATTCACAGGCCTCTTTACGTTGCTCTTAACATAAAGGGACGATTCTATTCATACCTTATTTCACCTTGACTCCACACATCACAATACAGGGTCGTCTCAAATACAGAAAGATGTATCTCCATTTTCGTCGTACTTGGCTCTCTTCCTTGCAGCAACACCTTTCTGTTGGTAATACTATTCTTTATTTTATTGTCACTGCTACGTATTCAACGTCCCTTCAATTGCTACGGAATCGATATAAGTATGTTCGATGGACATCGTAAATGTGTACTGGAAAACGAAGGTACAAAAAGTAAGTGTCAATAATTTTTATTTAACCTATAACAATAGCACAGAATGTCCTACAGTAATTCCAAGTCCTTCCTAAAATGTGTGCAAGCCCATTGTGTTGCAAGTTTCAAAAATACGAATAAATCCAAGGCTCTGAAACTTGAAGCTGTAATTGGAATCGGGCTAAAAACACACAGGTTCATTTAATTATTTAATGTTGGAATTTTGTCTTATAAGAGTGGTTTAATGTGCTAGAAGTCAATGATACGGATTTAATCGACCTGAAATGTCACAGATCTCAGCCAGAATCAAAACCGCTACCATGGGAACGGAAAGACAATGACTAACTCACTGCAACACGTACAATGGTTACTGATTTTTGTACTTTACTTACCGCATTTCCCTTCATATTTCCTGCTAGCTGTCCACACGTCGTGTTAAATTGGCCAGACTGAGTACACAGACGATAAGGAGATCGATTTCTGAGCCCAAGTTTACGGGTTAGATTCCACCTCAGAATGGTCTAAACACGTCAGCCTTGTGTCAATAGATTTACTTACAGGTAAAAAACTTCTAAAAGGCAAAATTCCGCCACCTCAGTGACACTGAAAATCTTAAAATTAGTAAGTGAGTTGTAAAAGCAATAACGTTATACACTAAAGTATTAATAGTAAGATTTCCAGGCACGAGAATTTCACTCTGTATGTCCCCCATTGCATAATCCGTGATAATATGAACATGGTAAGGTTATATAAAACAGATTTCAAAGTTCACAAAAGAGTAAAATTTATGGCATACATGTATTTAAAACTAAAAAATGTTCAGTTTCGATGTTGGAAGGTTATTTGTTCAAGATAAACCAAAACATAATCTCTAAAGTACTTTAAATGATTTTTGCAAAAAGATCCTCAATAATTAACACAGTCAATAAAGGAGATGTTCCTTACCTTAATAAATAGCACATGTTGCACTTCACAAAGAATTCACTCCAGTGTTGAAATGAAGAGAGCTTCCGTATCCTAGCTTTGAGAATGTATATTGTATAGTGATTGCATTTCAATTGAACAATTAGTATGTATTGTGAGAGTAGTGCATAAGCATATCAGTGTGCAGCTGTAACATAAAAGTCTTCATTCAAAATGAAAGCATGCGAGATGAACGTGATTCAAGGTATGGCCCATAAAATGATTTCAATCGAAAGGTGATACGGCTATTTAAGGAAAGTCCTGTTATTTACGGCAGCATTAACGGGGCGCTCTGTGTGGTATGCATCAGCTTAGCATTGCACGTACAATAGTCAGGTCCACTGTTCGTCATTCTGTGAAAGGGGCGTTTATGCAGATTGTTGTTGTTGTTGTTGTCGTAGAACTCTGTTTTAAACATCCTACGTCATCAGCCTCAAGAGCTGGTGTGATAACCTGCTTAACAACCTGTGTAAACTTAGTGTTTGGCAAACAAAATATTAAGTATTTGGGCGACAATCAGGAGTGGATAATGTGTGTATTATGCGTAAATTTATATGTGATGGTGTCAAGTCTTAATACAATGTTCAACCCACTGTAAATTGTAGTATTAAGGCATCTGAATTATTTAATGTATGTGCGAATTTGTATATGAACGTGCTGTATTTACAATAATTGTTAGTAACTGGATCGCTCGATGTACTATAAGTCATAGTGTCAAATTTTGAAATACTTAAGGTAGGTGGGAAATTGTTTATGACAGTGTTGTAATGTTAAACTAGTAGCGAGCTCAGCCTGTAGTATTGTAAGCCGTAGTGTTAACCACTGAAAATAATTAAGTTGTGTGTGAATTAGTATATGATGGTGCTGGATTTAGAATGTGAAACTAGAAGTATTTCATGTAATATTTTATTTCCATGGAATGCCTTGTTGTACTCTTGTAGTAGTAGTAGTAGTAGTAGTAGTAGTAGTAGTAGTAGTAGTAGTTGTTGTTGTTGTTGGATCATTGACACCGGAATATTTCCCGATAATGTTGTACTTGTTAATAATAATAATAATAATAATAATAATAATAATAATAATAATAATAATAATAATAATAATAATAATAATAATAATAATAATAATTCGAAGTTGTAACTAAGGTATATTTTATCACTCGAATGAAGTAAATGGGATAAAACTTGAGAACATACGCACCAAGTGCATCCAGTGTGATCATCGGGACTCAACCCATAGATCTTCAAATCGTGCTACCTGCTAATCCACTGTAAATTGTAGTATTAAGGCATCTGAATTATTTAATGTATGTGTGAATTTGTATATGAACGTGCTGTATTTACAATAATTGTTAGTAACTGGATCACTCGATGTACTACAAGTCATAGTGTCAAATTTTCACACAGCTAAGCTGAGTTAAGTTAAAGACAAGCTGCATTTATGATTCTTCATACACCAGAATAATGTGATTCAACACTCGAGTGTAATATAGGCTAATTTGCCTTAAAATATTATTTATATTACGTCACACCAATTGCTTTCTTACGGTTTTCTAGACACCGTGGTGCCGGAATTTTGTCCCGCAGGAGTTCTTTTATGTGCCAGTAAATCTGCCGATACGAGGCTGGCGTATTTGAGCACCTTCAAATACTACCGGAATGAGCCAGGATCGAACTTGCTAATTTGGGTTCAGAAGGCCAGCACCTCAACACTCTGAGCCACCCAGGCCGGCATATATTTACATACCCCCGCACGTTATTCACCATTCTGTAGCAGTTAATGTTAGCAATTGCTGTCTCCAAGATTTCCTATTCGATACCCGGCCTTAGCCATGATTTAATAGTAGACATGCAGAGAAACAAGTTTGGTACAGTCTCATGTGGGAAATCTGCAAAACAAATAATATTTAGTACTCCATATAGCGAAGCCTATATTCATGACCGAAGGAGGCATTACATAGATCCAACAGATTCGTCAACTCATAAGTCATGAGCTGAATGATAAATTCGGAGACCCGGATTGAGTGGCCCGGAGGGTTAAGGCCCTGGCTTTTTGAGACCAAGTTGGCAGCTTCAATCCTGGCTCAGTCCGATGGTATTTGAAGCTGCTCAAATACATTAGCCTCGTATCGGTAGATTTACCGGCACGTGAAAGAACTCCCGCGGAACAAAATTCCGGCACATCTGGGTCTCTGAAAACCGCAAAAGTAGTTAGTGGGATGTAAAACAAATAACATGATTTTGTTATTAACTTCAATGATAAAAGCCACTGATCAGGGGCGAATTACGATAAATATCATCGCATAAATCGATGTAAGCAAGTAACATTTTAAAGAAAAGCCGTCATCAACTCCCTTTCGTAAATAAGTGGTTAAATTCAGTGGAACCGATTGCGAAGCTGTAAGTTTCCATCGCTGCGAGGATAACGTTTTCCCTCAGTGCGACTTCCCCACGTATTATTCTTTACCCAGCTTATTTCATGTCCTGAGACATGCGTTCTAATTCCGTTTGTTCTTCTACTTCTTCTTCACTTCTGATATCCGACCTTTCCTGACCATAGTTGTAGTTCACCATCTCTTCACATTCATACGCCAGTACGATAATATTCCGACACCTAGGTCATTCTCCTTCTTGTCAACTATCAGGCTAACCTTAGACCAATTTTCTCACTGTTCCTCTCTCTCACTCTCTCTCTCTCTCTGGCGATCTCACCAAGTACCCTAAGCGTGCTAATTTGCAGCGTTCAATAGAGTTGCCGTAACACATGAGGTGTATTAACTGCATAGCTCCTGGATCATCACAATTCACCACTCACATACATACATACATACATACATACATACATACATACGTACGTACGTACCGTACGCGCACCTTGTAGCGATACATGGACACCGTAGTGCTGAACAGGTCGACCTCGGGTATCTTCGAGATTCGTATTGGCAACCTTTGAAACACAAATTATGAATCGCTTATGCATCGCTCTGACATCTGGCGTACACTTTACGTACTAGTACTGTTGTTGTTTACACAGCAAAGCCAAACTATAGAATTCATGCTGGGAACAAGACTCGCATCGAGAAATGTTATATAATGTTATATAATGTGTGTATGACACAGTTGTTGGCTTAAGATAATAAAGGTTTGGAAAATTCATCTCGATCGATCATGTTATCGATTCAATTCAGATTTCATTTCCATTCAGTTGGCAGCACTACCGGAACCGGGAGAGCTCCCTCCTTACTCCTCCTCCCCGTACAAAGAAATATCGCTAAAAGGTGCGCGAACTATTAAGTACCTTTTAATTATAGACTGTTATAACTTTCAGAGTTCAGTCTGCAAGTCTCTGTGAATTTACTATACACCTCCACGAATATGTGCATATATATCGTCGCTCGACCGGTAATAGGTTGTATTCCACAAAGCTCTTCCTATCAATTATTCTCCTTAAGACCTATCACGCCTCCCAGCCTCGTATGGATATGCAGTCCATCAGAATAAATTTTGTTGTGTTCATTTTCCTATGCCCATGTGTAAAGGAAAGTGAACCTTACAGTACCGTACTGTAGGAATGTACGTTTGCATTACGTATTTACGCACTCCTAGTGTACAATGCATGTAAGGTTCATTTTCGTTTAATCGTTGACATAGGAAAACGAACACAACGGACATTGTTCTGATGGACTGCGTATCCATATGTGGCTGGGAGGCTTGACCAGTCTTAAGGAGAATAATGGATAGGAAGAGTATTGTGGGATACAACCTTTTACCGGTCGAGCGACGATATGTAACTAATACTGTTGCGTCGTTTAGTTCCATACCTCTGATTTGTTGATCATTAGAATGTGAGTCTAACATATGTCATCTTGGTCTCCCGCTACATGTCTGAGCCTCCACAGCTGAGTCCATACTGTACCGTACCCAGGGGTAAATACCCTCTAGGACGATGCCTCCATTCCTGTATGAACATCCGACTAACTCAGGGTTGGGCAGAGTGTGGGTTGGTTGTCGATTGGGTCAGGATAAAAGTCGAAGTTCTACACTAAAATATCAATCAATGACAGGAAATGGAGGTATAACACGAATGAGAAACAATCATAGGGGGTAAGATGGATTTATTAACAAATATCCCCGATCAAATCACACGAAAATAATTGAATAAAAAAATAATAACTTGTAAAAAATGAACTCAAAGTAATAAAATAAATCGAAATCATAAACGTTAAATGAGTTATAATACAAAATTTCACATTAAAAGAAAAACAAGTTCAATAAAGAACATATATAAAAATCAAGACTGAGTATCTTCTCATAGTCCAATGTTTATGTTGTATGGCAACAAGTGTACGCAAACACTGCCATTGGTATTTCGGTATGGAGTTTCACTCTATCGCATCCCAACGATACGGTTTCAAAATTAAGTTACTCCCGAGAGTCAACTATTTCCGTAAAATCAAAGTTACATTATGTGAAAAATTACGACGGAAAGAAAAAATACTTAAGACGCACCGGACGCTATGTAAGGTATGCAAAATACTAGGGGCAAATCCTACACTATATTTACAATAATTCAAATAATCAAACTAAACATATATATACATCGGATATCGAGTAAAGTCTTCAATGCTACACTGCTTCTAATGTGAATCCCGGTTCACTACAAAAGATCTAGACAGAACTAGATAAACCAACGATACATCAGCACTCGGGCTGTTCCCTTTAGCAACAACGAGACAAGGTATACAATCACAAAATAATAAGGTAAAACCATCCTGTAAGAGAAAAACATATAAATAATCCTTGATGTCATGAAGAAAGCAATGGGCAACATTGCCTCCTTCTGCTGCGTTTGAGCGCTCAACAGCGCGGTCATCCGTCATGTACTTCCGGGTAGATTACGAGCTGTAAAGAAATATTGAACTCCACTACGCTAAAGATTGGATTTTGTCTCCCGTGGCCGCCACAAGGAAATACTGTCTCTTTCACACATGCCGATAACACAGGCCAGGAATCAGCTTGCCATGAGATAACGCCCATCATCAACTACACGGAAACTCCCGTATATTAATCGCTTCTTAGCATGCTTGGGCCATTTAACAACATCAGACTCAATAGTCTGGAATTAACACTGTCCATTCTGATCACAATATACTCAGAAGACACTAAGCAGGCACACACATCTGCATAATACTCTATCTTGTTAGGCAAACAATCGGCCTGCACCAATACATTATAATTAAGCATGCAATTATTATCTCATCATTCCTCATGAATCCTACTGGCCTTTCCACATAACGAGACGCTGTTCGAGTCCTTGGCAGACCATCAGGCAAACAGAATCCAACTTAACTTCAAAGATCTTAATTTAACAACGACGTTCTGCAGCTCCTTCTGGCAGCTTCTGTAAAACCATGCATCATGCAAAATAGCTATACCTGTCTCTCTGAATAACCGAAATAAAATAAATTGATACGTGTTTGACGTAATATAGAAATGAACCTGTCGATCTAGCCCTTCTAGCCTATATTTAAGGAAAACTCGGAATATCCTACGCTAAGTACTATATTTACAACAATAACTGATCCTATCAATCCCTCATTTTCCCAAACATCTAATCATAAAGCAAAATGAAAATAAAATAAACATGCATTAATCTCGTATCCGAATCTACTATAGTAACAAAGTTAAACAAATACATGCCGTCAGGCTTACTTTAAATGAAAATAAAAATTCTATCTACACTGCCCTAGTACCTTAACATAACTTACATATCATGCCATATATAATACGTGCATCTTACTTTATGATGACTCTCGGGATACCAGGATAGCAGCTTACATCCCCACTAATTTTGGGATCTACACCATGATAATCACATCCTTAACATGTGGGAATGCACTTCCTTCCTCTGCAGGTGTATCCATCATCTTGCTGGAAAACAATTCACTGGAACACAGAAGACTATTATTGATAACCTCTTCACTGCTTAATGTTGCGAGCCGAGATACCCTTTCTTTTACCAGATCAGCTAACACACTGATTCACATATATATAACACACTTCACTAAAAGGGTAAAAAATAGTTTTAAAAGCAGCCCACGGTTCGGTACGGAAGTTCCACGCGAATACGCGCCCGTCGCGAAATAGTGAAACACTAGCACGTTTCCACTACACTTATTACTCAGCGGTCACTACACCGTCTTTATCGATTAAAAGTAAACTTTGTCAAAATTGTACTACTTCATTTACACAAGTAGAGTAAATATTACGACTGCACAATTAGAAGTATCAATGAGAACCAGTTACTATTTCTGGAATAACGCCACGTTAATTACAATCACCAGTCACAGAGTTAGTACAACCGTACTGTTCAAACTTTTGCTACAGAGTGCCGAGTTAGTACATCCGTACTGCTCAAATTTCAACTACAGAGTCCCGAGTTAGTACAACCGTACTGCTCAAACTTTTGCTACAGAGTGCCGCTCTCCAGAGCTTGGGTTACTGAAGAGGCTTCGGTGACGCTAATATTGTTGGGGTTCCCGGGTATCTGAACCAACCACCAATCAGAGAGTTCGTCATGTATGATGATACAATACTTATTGTGATATATTTATAAAACACAGCTCAAACATTAGCAAATCTCTTCCACCAATTTCTATAATACATTTCCAAATATATCTAACTTCAGAAACTGTGGAAAACCGATTGTCTACAGAAACTGACTTTATCCACAGAGCATGTTGGTCATCCTGGAATTAATATTTAGCGCGGCGTAGCCTCCAGGTTTGCCAAATCCTTAAGTTCCCATTGGCTGAAATATCTCGCTTGGTCAGCATCTAATACACGTGTCGATCCTTGCCAGCGAGTGGGTACTCTTACTTTCTCACGGTCATACGGACATATGAAGCAACATCCAGCGACTTACAGTCTTGCTCAACATCCGGGATTAACTATCTTGGGATACGATGCTTTAACATATTAGACTGTATCTTGTATTAATAAATTTCACATATTTGGTCAAATAATGTTCCAATTATTATTATGGGCCGGTCGGATACGGCTCATCCTCCTCTTACCCAGGGAAAAAAATGAATATGGAGTATTTATTTTTTTTCTTAATGTATTATTTGACTATTTATAATCATCTGGATATATGCAATCTCTTTCCTTTTGTACTATTTGCCGTCTCGCAAATTTGTATTCTCTTCCCACAGTCTATCATTATCTTGGCGGATGTTATAGTAGATGTCAAGTAACGCATGAAAACGTCTCTGCACACCACCACACTCTTCACAATCTTCTTCTTCTGAATAATTGTCTCTTTCCATCCGCGCGAAGTTGACATTCTCCGTGTCTTCTTCCGGGTCATCTGCATCCACCATCACAGGTTCATCATTTGGGTTTTCCTCTTCTTCTCCATCATCTTCACTCTCATCTTCTGCCATCTCTCCTTCTTCTTCTTCTCCTTCTGGGATGTCATCTATTCTAATTTTCTGTAATCGTCATTGGGCTTTGCTACCATTATTTCCTCTACTCTCGTAATTAGGAGCATTGGGATTCAACCTGTTTTCCTGTTGCCTTACACGGTATTCCCTGTACGCAACACTTTCAGCTCCATGACATTCTTCGTTACCATTAGCTTGTATGGCTCCTCTCTACCGGTCTTCCTCCTGCCTTTTTCCTCTCAACTCTTCAACGTATTGTCTTGATTCTTCTCTTCTTTGGTCACGGTTCTCCTGGTAATTGTCTCTTCCTCCTCTGGGGTTTCGCTCCTTCTCGTCCTAACGATAATATGGTCTTCTGGGTCCACCATAGTTTCTATACTTGTATCTATAGGTCCTCCCATTATTTCCGTTTGGATAGCTATATCCTCGCTGATTTAGGCTGTTACCTTGATAATTATTTCTTCGAAACTGGTCTCTTCTGTCTCTCCGCTGCCAGTTACCATCCTGATGTACAGCACTCCTGTTGGTTTGCTCATGTGTCGCTGTTTGAGTCCCTAAGCTTTGATAATCATTTCTCTTCCTTACTTTCGGTGGATTACTTCCTTCTTCCACCCCTACCGTATGGATAGCCTCAACATGCCTCAACCTTGGCTGGTTTTGACTAGATGTTAAGTCTAACTGTCTTAAAGTCAATTCCGCCTCTGCTGCAGTTTTAGCATTAGCTGCAATTAATGTTCTCTGCACTTCAAGAGGTAGTTGCCGAGAGATTGCCGCTATAATTTCGCTCTCGCTTGGGGGCATGTCTAAATCACGAAATTTTAGCATCTGAGAAATGAAAAAAGGAGAATACTTCGTTGGCGTCGTAGCCGGATATCTACGTGAATACAATTCCATCCTCAGTGATTGCTGCGTAGATACATCCCAAAACTTTTTAAGAAATGCCTCCTTAAACTCCTCATATGTAGTAAATGTATAACGGAAAGCATTCGCCCATTCAGCCACGGTTTCGCCTAGAAATCTTTCTACTGTCCTCAATTTACGCTCTGGTGGTACCTTGTAATCTGCTAAGAAGTCATCCATTTCACGCAAGAAAGCTTTAGGTGTTCTCTCATCATTCCCTGTAAACTTCCGTGGTTTTTCTTCATTGCTCCTCATAATATTGTAAATAGGAACATTATGTGTTTCATTCGGAGTTGAACAGTGGACCTCCTGACGCGGTAACTGTAGAAGATCGCTCAGCGCAACGTTATCGCTAACTTGACTGGGTGCCTTCTCTATAATGGTTTGTTGCACTGTACATTTTAATTTACTAAGTTCTTTGTCCGTTCGTAAATCCAACAATTCTAACTTATCCTTCATGTAGGCGATTTCCTTCTCAACAACCTCTATCTTCACTTGATTTTTCTGTGAAACCTCTGTCCACGTCTCCAGAATCGAACCAAGTACCTGTAGATCTTCCTTGTTCCTTTCCCGATCAGCCATTATCATGTCTTTGACTTCCTTGCCTGTCTCCGCGATGTCCTCCTTCATTTCCACTCGAATCTGAGTTTCTATTTCCTTCATTCTTTCCTCAGTCTCCTTTTGCTTCATCTTAACTTTCAAATCAATTTTGTCTTCAGTATTCTGCTGAGCTTCAGTAATTTGTTTACTGATGTCCACGGTGAACTCTTCCAACCTCGTCTCCGTGTCAATCCGTAACTTGTCAATCGCGCCTCGCTGGAGTGTAATCTCTGCTGTAGCTTCTTCTACTGTGTGCGATAAGTCTCCCAGCCGCTTATCTGTGCTAGTCATGTGTTCTGTCACCCGATCGGCGATTTCCTCAACAGAATCTCTAATCTTTTCAATTTGCGTCTGTGTTTTAAATTCTACTGTCTCTAGCTGTTTCTCTAATTTTCCCATGCCTTCTAAACAGCATGTACGAACGAAGTCAATTTTCCCCTGTAACTCATTAGTCGCCACCTTAAGTTGCTCCTCAGTTTTCTCCGCCGCCTGTGTTAATAACTGTCTAGTCTCTCTGGACTGTTCTTCGCTTTTTTCCGCAGCCTGTTTTAACTGTTCGTCAGTCCTATCTGCAGCTTGTTTAAATTGTTCCCTAGTTTCTTCCATTGACCTATCCACCGCTTGTTTAAATTGCTCCTCCAACTTACTCGAAAGTTCATTCATACGCTCCTGCTCCCTTCTGTCCATCTCCGCCATACGCTCCTGTTCCCTTATGTCCATCTCCACCATACGCTCCTGTTCCCTTCTCTCGGCCTGCTCTGCCCTCTTGTCCATCTCCTCTAACAACTCCTTCATCGTCAACGCCATACCAAATACGTATTCGAGAAAACGCAGGGATGCTCGCCACTACCTAGTATCCTATACCGTATCTTGTGTACTCCATACGAAAACCATTTATTTTACTGAAAAACTTCTATGATTTACGTTAATCATATATCAAGAAAACATGGCCTCAAAACTCGCCATATAGAAGCTTCCTATGATTTGGGATATTTATCTTCTGCCGCGCATAACAAACAAACGCGTTATCATAACTTTAAAAATAAATTACTAATATCGTAGCCCCAAATTCTTTAAATCCAAACATTAATTTTCCTGTCTTTTGGGCTCTAATCTAAGTACTAGACAACAGTACTGGACCATATTTACGATAAATACCTCCGACTCCAGACTAATATTCCAGCATAGGTTTACCAGTCTTGAATCATCAGCATTCATTGCAAATATAATCACCATTTTCTTAAGACTGAGGCGCTCTTAAGTTCCTAGCCTTACTCTAAGTCAAATAAAATTATCATTACTGGCAATTGAAATTTGATCTGCACACAAATTCCAGGCTATGTCAAGATCAACACATGTCTGAAGGACACGTCATCGACCACTTTACCTCATTAGAGAAATCTTTTTATAGTTCTCTGACTCAAATAGAGTTCCTTTACTACTACGACACGCCTTATTTATCGGCTATGTTCCTCATTCTTCCTAACATAATTTAAATCAAACTTTTTGCCGATGTCCCTAACGTAATGCATTTAGATTTTACTCTGTTTTCTAAACACACGATTTCCGATGAAATCTTGCCCTTTCATGTCCGCCTACTATCATTCGTAGTACTGAACATGGGACTCTAGACTCAAGTTGTCTGAACGTTAGGTTGCCAGATTCCTAAGTTGCGCCTATGGTTCGAAATTACCTATCTACCTTTCTTAAATTTAATCATTATCTGGATACCAATTATTGGTCTCTTCCAGCTTTCGAACCATGATCCTAATCCTATCTAGCCTTCGGAATAGCTTGTCAAATCACATTCACTCTCGCAAATCTCAATTTGACCTGCCCAAGTTTGTAAGAACAACCTAGACATCTTTGGGTAACACAAAAATACTCCCAGTGGGATACGAACATACACCAAAGTGTCTATTTGCCCTTAGTTGCGGCGCCAAATATATATGTACCGTACCCAGGGGTAAATACCCTCTAGGACGATGCCTCCATTCCTGTATGAACATCCGACTAACTCAGGGTTGGGCAGAGTGTGGGTTGGTTGTCGATTGGGTCAGGATAAAAGTCGAAGTTCTACACTAAAATATCAATCAATGACAGGAAATGGAGGTATAACACGAATGAGAAACAATCATAGGGGGTAAGATGGATTTATTAACAAATATCCCCGATCAAATCACACGAAAATAATTGAATAAAAAAATAATAACTTGTAAAAAATGAACTCAAAGTAATAAAATAAATCGAAATCATAAACGTTAAATGAGTTATAATACAAAATTTCACATTAAAAGAAAAACAAGTTCAATAAAGAACATATATAAAAATCAAGACTGAGTATCTTCTCATAGTCCAATGTTTATGTTGTATGGCAACAAGTGTACGCAAACACTGCCATTGGTATTTCGGTATGGAGTTTCACTCTATCGCATCCCAACGATACGGTTTCAAAATTAAGTTACTCCCGAGAGTCAACTATTTCCGTAAAATCAAAGTTACATTATGTGAAAAATTACGACGGAAAGAAAAAATACTTAAGACGCACCGGACGCTATGTAAGGTATGCAAAATACTAGGGGCAAATCCTACACTATATTTACAATAATTCAAATAATCAAACTAAACATATATATACATCGGATATCGAGTAAAGTCTTCAATGCTACACTGCTTCTAATGTGAATCCCGGTTCACTACAAAAGATCTAGACAGAACTAGATAAACCAACGATACATCAGCACTCGGGCTGTTCCCTTTAGCAACAACGAGACAAGGTATACAATCACAAAATAATAAGGTAAAACCATCCTGTAAGAGAAAAACATATAAATAATCCTTGATGTCATGAAGAAAGCAATGGGCAACATTGCCTCCTTCTGCTGCGTTTGAGCGCTCAACAGCGCGGTCATCCGTCATGTACTTCCGGGTAGATTACGAGCTGTAAAGAAATATTGAACTCCACTACGCTAAAGATTGGATTTTGTCTCCCGTGGCCGCCACAAGGAAATACTGTCTCTTTCACACATGCCGATAACACAGGCCAGGAATCAGCTTGCCATGAGATAACGCCCATCATCAACTACACGGAAACTCCCGTATATTAATCGCTTCTTAGCATGCTTGGGCCATTTAACAACATCAGACTCAATAGTCTGGAATTAACACTGTCCATTCTGATCACAATATACTCAGAAGACACTAAGCAGGCACACACATCTGCATAATACTCTATCTTGTTAGGCAAACAATCGGCCTGCACCAATACATTATAATTAAGCATGCAATTATTATCTCATCATTCCTCATGAATCCTACTGGCCTTTCCACATAACGAGACGCTGTTCGAGTCCTTGGCAGACCATCAGGCAAACAGAATCCAACTTAACTTCAAAGATCTTAATTTAACAACGACGTTCTGCAGCTCCTTCTGGCAGCTTCTGTAAAACCATGCATCATGCAAAATAGCTATACCTGTCTCTCTGAATAACCGAAATAAAATAAATTGATACGTGTTTGACGTAATATAGAAATGAACCTGTCGATCTAGCCCTTCTAGCCTATATTTAAGGAAAACTCGGAATATCCTACGCTAAGTACTATATTTACAACAATAACTGATCCTATCAATCCCTCATTTTCCCAAACATCTAATCATAAAGCAAAATGAAAATAAAATAAACATGCATTAATCTCGTATCCGAATCTACTATAGTAACAAAGTTAAACAAATACATGCCGTCAGGCTTACTTTAAATGAAAATAAAAATTCTATCTACACTGCCCTAGTACCTTAACATAACTTACATATCATGCCATATATAATACGTGCATCTTACTTTATGATGACTCTCGGGATACCAGGATAGCAGCTTACATCCCCACTAATTTTGGGATCTACACCATGATAATCACATCCTTAACATGTGGGAATGCACTTCCTTCCTCTGCAGGTGTATCCATCATCTTGCTGGAAAACAATTCACTGGAACACAGAAGACTATTATTGATAACCTCTTCACTGCTTAATGTTGCGAGCCGAGATACCCTTTCTTTTACCAGATCAGCTAACACACTGATTCACATATATATAACACACTTCACTAAAAGGGTAAAAAATAGTTTTAAAAGCAGCCCACGGTTCGGTACGGAAGTTCCACGCGAATACGCGCCCGTCGCGAAATAGTGAAACACTAGCACGTTTCCACTACACTTATTACTCAGCGGTCACTACACCGTCTTTATCGATTAAAAGTAAACTTTGTCAAAATTGTACTACTTCATTTACACAAGTAGAGTAAATATTACGACTGCACAATTAGAAGTATCAATGAGAACCAGTTACTATTTCTGGAATAACGCCACGTTAATTACAATCACCAGTCACAGAGTTAGTACAACCGTACTGTTCAAACTTTTGCTACAGAGTGCCGAGTTAGTACATCCGTACTGCTCAAATTTCAACTACAGAGTCCCGAGTTAGTACAACCGTACTGCTCAAACTTTTGCTACAGAGTGCCGCTCTCCAGAGCTTGGGTTACTGAAGAGGCTTCGGTGACGCTAATATTGTTGGGGTTCCCGGGTATCTGAACCAACCACCAATCAGAGAGTTCGTCATGTATGATGATACAATACTTATTGTGATATATTTATAAAACACAGCTCAAACATTAGCAAATCTCTTCCACCAATTTCTATAATACATTTCCAAATATATCTAACTTCAGAAACTGTGGAAAACCGATTGTCTACAGAAACTGACTTTATCCACAGAGCATGTTGGTCATCCTGGAATTAATATTTAGCGCGGCGTAGCCTCCAGGTTTGCCAAATCCTTAAGTTCCCATTGGCTGAAATATCTCGCTTGGTCAGCATCTAATACACGTGTCGATCCTTGCCAGCGAGTGGGTACGCTTACTTTCTCACGGTCATACGGACATATGAAGCAACATCCAGCGACTTACAGTCTTGCTCAACACCCGGGATTAACTATCTTGGGATACGATGCTTTAACATATTAGACTGTATCTTGTATTAATAAATTTCACATATTTGGTCAAATAATGTTCCAATTATTATTATGGGCCGGTCGGATACGGCTCATCCTCCTCTTACCCAGGGAAAAAAATGAATATGGAGTATTTATTTTTTTTCTTAATGTATTATTTGACTATTTATAATCATCTGGATATATGCAATCTCTTTCCTTTTGTACTATTTGCCGTCTCGCAAATTTGTATTCTCTTCCCACAGTCTATCATTATCTTGGCGGATGTTATAGTAGATGTCAAGTAACGCATGAAAACGTCTCTGCACACCACCACACTCTTCACAATCTTCTTCTTCTGAATAATTGTCTCTTTCCATCCGCGCGAAGTTGACATTCTCCGTGTCTTCTTCCGGGTCATCTGCATCCACCATCACAGGTTCATCATTTGGGTTTTCCTCTTCTTCTCCATCATCTTCACTCTCATCTTCTGCCATCTCTCCTTCTTCTTCTTCTCCTTCTGGGATGTCATCTATTCTAATTTTCTGTAATCGTCATTGGGCTTTGCTACCATTATTTCCTCTACTCTCGTAATTAGGAGCATTGGGATTCAACCTGTTTTCCTGTTGCCTTACACGGTATTCCCTGTACGCAACACTTTCAGCTCCATGACATTCTTCGTTACCATTAGCTTGTATGGCTCCTCTCTACCGGTCTTCCTCCTGCCTTTTTCCTCTCAACTCTTCAACGTATTGTCTTGATTCTTCTCTTCTTTGGTCACGGTTCTCCTGGTAATTGTCTCTTCCTCCTCTGGGGTTTCGCTCCTTCTCGTCCTAACGATAATATGGTCTTCTGGGTCCACCATAGTTTCTATACTTGTATCTATAGGTCCTCCCATTATTTCCGTTTGGATAGCTATATCCTCGCTGATTTAGGCTGTTACCTTGATAATTATTTCTTCGAAACTGGTCTCTTCTGTCTCTCCGCTGCCAGTTACCATCCTGATGTACAGCACTCCTGTTGGTTTGCTCATGTGTCGCTGTTTGAGTCCCTAAGCTTTGATAATCATTTCTCTTCCTTACTTTCGGTGGATTACTTCCTTCTTCCACCCCTACCGTATGGATAGCCTCAACATGCCTCAACCTTGGCTGGTTTTGACTAGATGTTAAGTCTAACTGTCTTAAAGTCAATTCCGCCTCTGCTGCAGTTTTAGCATTAGCTGCAATTAATGTTCTCTGCACTTCAGGAGGTAGTTGCCGAGAGATTGCCGCTATAATTTCGCTCTCGCTTGGGGGCATGTCTAAATCACGAAATTTTAGCATCTGAGAAATGAAAAAAGGAGAATACTTCGTTGGCGTCGTAGCCGGATATCTACGTGAATACAATTCCATCCTCAGTGATTGCTGCGTAGATACATCCCAAAACTTTTTAAGAAATGCCTCCTTAAACTCCTCATATGTAGTAAATGTATAACGGAAAGCATTCGCCCATTCAGCCACGGTTTCGCCTAGAAATCTTTCTACTGTCCTCAATTTACGCTCTGGTGGTACCTTGTAATCTGCTAAGAAGTCATCCATTTCACGCAAGAAAGCTTTAGGTGTTCTCTCATCATTCCCTGTAAACTTCCGTGGTTTTTCTTCATTGCTCCTCATAATATTGTAAATAGGAACATTATGTGTTTCATTCGGAGTTGAACAGTGGACCTCCTGACGCGGTAACTGTAGAAGATCGCTCAGCGCAACGTTATCGCTAACTTGACTGGGTGCCTTCTCTATAATGGTTTGTTGCACTGTACATTTTAATTTACTAAGTTCTTTGTCCGTTCGTAAATCCAACAATTCTAACTTATCCTTCATGTAGGCGATTTCCTTCTCAACAACCTCTATCTTCACTTGATTTTTCTGTGAAACCTCTGTCCACGTCTCCAGAATCGAACCAAGTACCTGTAGATCTTCCTTGTTCCTTTCCCGATCAGCCATTATCATGTCTTTGACTTCCTTGCCTGTCTCCGCGATGTCCTCCTTCATTTCCACTCGAATCTGAGTTTCTATTTCCTTCATTCTTTCCTCAGTCTCCTTTTGCTTCATCTTAACTTTCAAATCAATTTTGTCTTCAGTATTCTGCTGAGCTTCAGTAATTTGTTTACTGATGTCCACGGTGAACTCTTCCAACCTCGTCTCCGTGTCAATCCGTAACTTGTCAATCGCGCCTCGCTGGAGTGTAATCTCTGCTGTAGCTTCTTCTACTGTGTGCGATAAGTCTCCCAGCCGCTTATCTGTGCTAGTCATGTGTTCTGTCACCCGATCGGCGATTTCCTCAACAGAATCTCTAATCTTTTCAATTTGCGTCTGTGTTTTAAATTCTACTGTCTCTAGCTGTTTCTCTAATTTTCCCATGCCTTCTAAACAGCATGTACGAACGAAGTCAATTTTCCCCTGTAACTCATTAGTCGCCACCTTAAGTTGCTCCTCAGTTTTCTCCGCCGCCTGTGTTAATAACTGTCTAGTCTCTCTGGACTGTTCTTCGCTTTTTTCCGCAGCCTGTTTTAACTGTTCGTCAGTCCTATCTGCAGCTTGTTTAAATTGTTCCCTAGTTTCTTCCATTGACCTATCCACCGCTTGTTTAAATTGCTCCTCCAACTTACTCGAAAGTTCATTCATACGCTCCTGCTCCCTTCTGTCCATCTCCGCCATACGCTCCTGTTCCCTTATGTCCATCTCCACCATACGCTCCTGTTCCCTTCTCTCGGCCTGCTCTGCCCTCTTGTCCATCTCCTCTAACAACTCCTTCATCGTCAACGCCATACCAAATACGTATTCGAGAAAACGCAGGGATGCTCGCCACTACCTAGTATCCTATACCGTATCTTGTGTACTCCATACGAAAACCATTTATTTTACTGAAAAACTTCTATGATTTACGTTAATCATATATCAAGAAAACATGGCCTCAAAACTCGCCATATAGAAGCTTCCTATGATTTGGGATATTTATCTTCTGCCGCGCATAACAAACAAACGCGTTATCATAACTTTAAAAATAAATTACTAATATCGTAGCCCCAAATTCTTTAAATCCAAACATTAATTTTCCTGTCTTTTGGGCTCTAATCTAAGTACTAGACAACAGTACTGGACCATATTTACGATAAATACCTCCGACTCCAGACTAATATTCCAGCATAGGTTTACCAGTCTTGAATCATCAGCATTCATTGCAAATATAATCACCATTTTCTTAAGACTAAGGCGCTCTTAAGTTCCTAGCCTTACTCTAAGTCAAATAAAATTATCATTACTGGCAATTGAAATTTGATCTGCACACAAATTCCAGGCTATGTCAAGATCAACACATGTCTGAAGGACACGTCATCGACCACTTTACCTCATTAGAGAAATCTTTTTATAGTTCTCTGACTCAAATAGAGTTCCTTTACTACTACGACACGCCTTATTTATCGGCTATGTTCCTCATTCTTCCTAACATAATTTAAATCAAACTTTTTGCCGATGTCCCTAACGTAATGCATTTAGATTTTACTCTGTTTTCTAAACACACGATTTCCGATGAAATCTTGCCCTTTCATGTCCGCCTACTATCATTCGTAGTACTGAACATGGGACTCTAGACTCAAGTTGTCTGAACGTTAGGTTGCCAGATTCCTAAGTTGCGCCTATGGTTCGAAATTACCTATCTACCTTTCTTAAATTTAATCATTATCTGGATACCAATTATTGGTCTCTTCCAGCTTTCGAACCATGATCCTAATCCTATCTAGCCTTCGGAATAGCTTGTCAAATCACATTCACTCTCGCAAATCTCAATTTGACCTGCCCAAGTTTGTAAGAACAACCTAGACATCTTTGGGTAACACAAAAATACTCCCAGTGGGATACGAACATACACCAAAGTGTCTATTTGCCCTTAGTTGCGGCGCCAAATATATATGTACCGTACCCAGGGGTAAATACCCTCTAGGACGATGCCTCCATTCCTGTATGAACATCCGACTAACTCAGGGTTGGGCAGAGTGTGGGTTGGTTGTCGATTGGGTCAGGATAAAAGTCGAAGTTCTACACTAAAATATCAATCAATGACAGGAAATGGAGGTATAACACGAATGAGAAACAATCATAGGGGGTAAGATGGATTTATTAACAAATATCCCCGATCAAATCACACGAAAATAATTGAATAAAAAAATAATAACTTGTAAAAAATGAACTCAAAGTAATAAAATAAATCGAAATCATAAACGTTAAATGAGTTATAATACAAAATTTCACATTAAAAGAAAAACAAGTTCAATAAAGAACATATATAAAAATCAAGACTGAGTATCTTCTCATAGTCCAATGTTTATGTTGTATGGCAACAAGTGTACGCAAACACTGCCATTGGTATTTCGGTATGGAGTTTCACTCTATCGCATCCCAACGATACGGTTTCAAAATTAAGTTACTCCCGAGAGTCAACTATTTCCGTAAAATCAAAGTTACATTATGTGAAAAATTACGACGGAAAGAAAAAATACTTAAGACGCACCGGACGCTATGTAAGGTATGCAAAATACTAGGGGCAAATCCTACACTATATTTACAATAATTCAAATAATCAAACTAAACATATATATACATCGGATATCGAGTAAAGTCTTCAATGCTACACTGCTTCTAATGTGAATCCCGGTTCACTACAAAAGATCTAGACAGAACTAGATAAACCAACGATACATCAGCACTCGGGCTGTTCCCTTTAGCAACAACGAGACAAGGTATACAATCACAAAATAATAAGGTAAAACCATCCTGTAAGAGAAAAACATATAAATAATCCTTGATGTCATGAAGAAAGCAATGGGCAACATTGCCTCCTTCTGCTGCGTTTGAGCGCTCAACAGCGCGGTCATCCGTCATGTACTTCCGGGTAGATTACGAGCTGTAAAGAAATATTGAACTCCACTACGCTAAAGATTGGATTTTGTCTCCCGTGGCCGCCACAAGGAAATACTGTCTCTTTCACACATGCCGATAACACAGGCCAGGAATCAGCTTGCCATGAGATAACGCCCATCATCAACTACACGGAAACTCCCGTATATTAATCGCTTCTTAGCATGCTTGGGCCATTTAACAACATCAGACTCAATAGTCTGGAATTAACACTGTCCATTCTGATCACAATATACTCAGAAGACACTAAGCAGGCACACACATCTGCATAATACTCTATCTTGTTAGGCAAACAATCGGCCTGCACCAATACATTATAATTAAGCATGCAATTATTATCTCATCATTCCTCATGAATCCTACTGGCCTTTCCACATAACGAGACGCTGTTCGAGTCCTTGGCAGACCATCAGGCAAACAGAATCCAACTTAACTTCAAAGATCTTAATTTAACAACGACGTTCTGCAGCTCCTTCTGGCAGCTTCTGTAAAACCATGCATCATGCAAAATAGCTATACCTGTCTCTCTGAATATCCGAAATAAAATAAATTGATACGTGTTTGACGTAATATAGAAATGAACCTGTCGATCTAGCCCTTCTAGCCTATATTTAAGGAAAACTCGGAATATCCTACGCTAAGTACTATATTTACAACAATAACTGATCCTATCAATCCCTCATTTTCCCAAACATCTAATCATAAAGCAAAATGAAAATAAAATAAACATGCATTAATCTCGTATCCGAATCTACTATAGTAACAAAGTTAAACAAATACATGCCGTCAGGCTTACTTTAAATGAAAATAAAAATTCTATCTACACTGCCCTAGTACCTTAACATAACTTACATATCATGCCATATATAATACGTGCATCTTACTTTATGATGACTCTCGGGATACCAGGATAGCAGCTTACATCCCCACTAATTTTGGGATCTACACCATGATAATCACATCCTTAACATGTGGGAATGCACTTCCTTCCTCTGCAGGTGTATCCATCATCTTGCTGGAAAACAATTCACTGGAACACAGAAGACTATTATTGATAACCTCTTCACTGCTTAATGTTGCGAGCCGAGATACCCTTTCCTTTACCAGATCAGCTAACACACTGATTCACATATATATAACACACTTCACTAAAAGGGTAAAAAATAGTTTTAAAAGCAGCCCACGGTTCGGTACGGAAGTTCCACGCGAATACGCGCCCGTCGCGAAATAGTGAAACACTAGCACGTTTCCACTACACTTATTACTCAGCGGTCACTACACCGTCTTTATCGATTAAAAGTAAACTTTGTCAAAATTGTACTACTTCATTTACACAAGTACAGTAAATATTACGACTGCACAATTAGAAGTATCAATGAGAACCAGTTACTATTTCTGGAATAACGCCGCGTTAATTACAATCACCAGTCACAGAGTTAGTACAACCGTACTGTTCAAACTTTTGCTACAGAGTGCCGAGTTAGTACATCCGTACTGCTCAAATTTCAACTACAGAGTCCCGAGTTAGTACAACCGTACTGCTCAAACTTTTGCTACAGAGTGCCGCTCTCCAGAGCTTGGGTTACTGAAGAGGCTTCGGTGACGCTAATATTGTTGGGGTTCCCGGGTATCTGAACCAACCACCAATCAGAGAGTTCGTCATGTATGATGATACAATACTTATTGTGATATATTTATAAAACACAGCTCAAACATTAGCAAATCTCTTCCACCAATTTCTATAATACATTTCCAAATATATCTAACTTCAGAAACTGTGGAAAACCGATTGTCTACAGAAACTGACTTTATCCACAGAGCATGTTGGTCATCCTGGAATTAATATTTAGCGCGGCGTAGCCTCCAGGTTTGCCAAATCCTTAAGTTCCCATTGGCTGAAATATCTCGCTTGGTCAGCATCTAATACACGTGTCGATCCTTGCCAGCGAGTGGGTACGCTTACTTTCTCACGGTCATACGGACATATGAAGCAACATCCAGCGACTTACAGTCTTGCTCAACATCCGGGATTAACTATCTTGGGATACGATGCTTTAACATATTAGACTGTATCTTGTATTAATAAATTTCACATATTTGGTCAAATAATGTTCCAATTATTATTATGGGCCGGTCGGATACGGCTCAATATTTCCCCTCTATTCACCTGACATGACCCCCACCACCGAAGCCGGTTTATGGGTACAACTTCATCAATCGATTTCATTCCTAACTTAGCCTTAATTTCCACATTCCGTATACCCTCCTGTCATTGAAAAAATGAAATGGCGTATGGCTTTTAGTGCCGGGAGTGTCCGAAGACAAGTTCGGCTCACCAGATGCAAGTCTTTTTATTTGACACCCGTAGGCGACCTGCGCGTCGTGATGAGGATGAAATGATGATGAAGACGACACTTACACCCAGCCCCCGTGCCAGCGAAATTAACCAATTGCGGTTAAAATTCCCGACCCTCCCGGGAATCGAACCCGGGACTCCTGTGGCCAAAGGCCAGCACGCTAACCATTTAGCCATGGAGCCGGACCCTCCTGTCATTATTCCCGTCTGTTTGTACCGAGTATCATTTTTGCTACTTTGTGTCTCCTACTTCTAACTTATGAATAAGATATCCTCAGTCCACCTAGCTTTCACTGCCGTAAAACAAAGTTAGTCTGAAAACAGACCGGTGTATAGAAAGTTTCGTCCGGGAGCTGACATCCTTCTCACAGAATACTGTTGATAGCAACTGCGAGCTCAATACCTTAGCTTTGCTACGCCTTGATTCAATCTCACTTACTATACAAACATCCTGGAAGAATACACATCCTAAGTACTTGAAATTACCTTCATGTTACAGCGTTGTATTCTCAAACCGACAATCAATTATCTTAGGTTTCTTACCTACTAATATCACTTTAGCTTTCGAAAGGTTAATCTTCATATCATACTCATCGCCCCTATTTTCAAGTTCCAAGATATTACACCGCAGGCTTCCAGCACAGTCTTCCATTAAGACCAAGTCGTCGACATAGGCCAAACTGCTTACTATATTCCCTCGCAACTGAACTGCTCCCCTCCACTTTATACCTATCAATAGGTAAAAAATAAAAGCCATCTCCGTACAGGCCATGAAGGCCCTTCGAGGGCTGGAATGTAAAGGTTTCCACTATCCGTAACCTCGGCACTTGATGCGGTAGAGTGGTCAGCTCTACGCCCGGCCGCCTTTGCCCCCAGGAATTATCCTGGTACTCATTTTGGTGTAGGCTGAGTGAACCTCAGGGCCATGTGCACCTCCGGAAGTGGAAATATTTTTTCTTAAATTTTACGACTTCCTGGCGGGGATTCGACCCCACGTCCTTCCGGGCGAGCCGAGCACGCCTTTACCGCCTTTACCTTTCAATAGGTGATCCATGTAAACTATGGACGATAAAAAACCCTGTAAGTACCTCGAACCAAGAACTCATTCCACCATCAATCCTCACCGCAGCCCAATTTTCAACATAAATTCCTCTGATCGCTTTCAGTAATCTATCCTTAATCCCATAGTACCTCCAGTACGGCTACCATGTTCTCCCTCGGCAATCTGTCATACGCCTCCTCTAGATCTCATCATCATCATCATCATCATCATCATCATCATCTGTTTACCCTCCAGGTTCGGCTTTTCCCTCGGACATAGCGAGGGATCCCACCACTACCGCCTCAAGGGCAGTGTCATGGAGCTTCAGACTCTTGGTCGGGGGATACAACTGGGGAGAATGACCAGTACCTCGCCTAGGCGGCCTCACCTGCTATGCTGAACAGGGGCCTTGTGGAGGGATGGGAAGATTGGAAGGGATAGAGAAGGAAGAGGGAAGGAAGCGGCCGTGGCCTTAAGTTAGGTACCATCCCGGCATTCGCCTGGAGGAGAAGTGGGAAACCACGGAAAACCACTTCCAGGATGGCTGAGGTGGGAATCGAACCCACTTCTACTCAGTTGACCTCCCGAGGCTGAGTGAACCCCGTTCCAGCCCTCGTACCACTTTTCAAATTTCGTGGCAGAGCCGGGAATCGTACCCGGGCCCCCGGGGGTGGCTAACCACTACACCACAGAGGCGGACCTCCTCTAGATCTACAAAATACAAATATGACTGTACAGTGGAAGCTCGATATCTCGAATCACCTCGGGAGCTAAATTTTATTTCGAGTTATCGAAATTTCGAGATATAGAGAATACCGTTTTTGAGCATGTATAGCACATAATGAGCCGGCCCCGTGGTGTAAGGGTAGCGTGCCTGCCTCTTACCCGGAGGGCCCGGGTTCGATTCCCGGCCAGGTCAGGTACTTTTACCTAAACCTGTGGGCTGGTTCGAGGTCCACTCAGCCTACGTGATTAGAATTGAGGAGCTATCTGACGGTGAGATGGCGGCCCCGGTCTAGAAAGCCAAAAATAACGGCCGAGAGGATTCGTCGTGCTGACCACACGACACCTCGTAATCTGCAGACCTTCGGGGTGAGCAGCGGTCGCTTGGTAGGCCAAGGCCCTTCAAGGCCTGTAGTGCGATCGGGTTTGGTTTGGTTTTATAGCACATAATGAAATCATATGTGTCAACGTGCTTATACTGCATACATTATCTCTTAACAGTACTCAAAAGTATAGGCCTACGAACAAACTCTATTTTAAGGCACCACTTCAATTATAATCCTTAGTATAGTAACTTTTTTAGAAGACAGGCTACAGAACACACAGCAGTGAAACAAGAAACATACCTCCATTAACACCTTTGGAAAAATTCCGTTAGTCTATTCTGTTTGTTAAGGTTAACCTTTCCTGTCTTCACGTTGAAACTTCTCGTCAATACCTCGCAACCGAGATTCGTAAATGGAGCTTGTCGTCCGCGACTCCGCGGGATGCTTTCCTACATGACCGGTAATTAATTCACACCCGAGAAACAGCGTGGCTTCGGCGATTTTCCGATCACTATCAGTTTTAGGTTTTCGGTTCCCGTCATATTAACTCCCAGCATCACTGTCACCTTTTCATCACTTGTTAAATGCTCCTCTTAAACCACAAAGGTCGTATTTCACAGTTAGTGTTGCACAAAATTCGAGTTACAGATTTTTTTTTTTTTTTTTTTTTTTTTGCTTCAAGGGAGGAAATGTTTGCTTTATATAATTTCGTGTGGCTATTTCTAGCCGAGTGTAGCCCTTGTAAGGTAGACTCTCCGATAAGGGTGGGCGGCATCTGCCATTTGTAGGACACTGCGTGTTATTGTGGTGGAGGATAGTGTTATGTGTGGTGTGTGAGTTGCAGGGATGTTGGGGACAGCATGAACACCCAGCCCCCGGACCACTGGAATTAACCAATGATGGTTAAAATCCCCGACCCGGCCGGGAATCGAACCCGGGACCCTCTGAACCGAAGGCCAGTACGCCACCATTCAGCCAACGAGTCGAACAATGTTTGCTTTGAGAAATCTAGAAATTTCGAGTAATAGATAAATAAATGCACGTGAAGAATAGGACAAACTGCGGGGATATTTAAGTTACTTCGAGATACTGAAAATTCGAGTAACGGAGTTTGGATATATCGAGGTTCGAATGTATATTTCTTTTAATAGCATTTTTCCATTGCCTGGCATATAGTAAGAGTTGGATTCTGACAACTCCTCTGTGGTCAGGATCCACACTGGCATCCTACTTTCTCTCAAACACTGATCTCACCCTCCCTTCGAATATGGCAGTGAAAACTTTGCCTACCGATCAATTAATTACCTCGATAATTGATGCAATCCTTCCAGTTTGCTTGCATATAGTTACGTGTAATTACTGCCCTCGTCTAATCAGAAAATACCAATCAATACTTTCTAATCTTATTACTCTGTAAAGCAATTTCACCCCTGCCTTCTCACAATATTCCACCATGGCGTAATTTCATCTATTCCAGCTGCTTTATGACAATGTGATTCATTTGCCATCCTTTCCACTTCCTCAAGAGTAATTTCTCCAACATCTTTGTCCTCCTCCCCTGAGCTCCGTTGTTCACGATGTCATCAGAAAGATTTCCTTTTACGCTCAGATTTTCAAATAATTCCTTCCGCCTGTCCAGTGGTTCATTTGGATTTATTATTAGTTCACCGCATTTACTCAAAACAAAATTCATTTCTTTTTCCCCCTTTTGTAAGGTTCTTTATTACTATCCCTGACGCTTGATCTAGCCATTCCAGGCTATTACCGAATTCTTCATAATACTTCTTGGATTCAACAATTATTTGTTTCACTCTCTTTCTTTCATCTACGTACAAATCCCTGTCTGCCTCTGCCCTTGTTTGGACCCATTTCTGAAACGCTTTCTTTTTTACATTTACAAGCTGCCCTCGCTTCATCATTCAATCAAGACGTTCGTTTTATCCATCCTCACACACATCTCTTCCCCGGCATTCCCTTGTTGTCTCTACCAAGGCACTTCCGAAAGCCACCCATTCTCTTTCTATATCCTGAAACTGCTTATGGTCTGTTCTTTGAAACTTTTCACTAACCATATCAATGTACTGCTATCAAATTTCTTCGTCCTGGAGTTGTCTTTATTCGCCCGCAGACAGATTTCACTTTCACTATAATAGTTCCAGAGATCAGTGGTGAGTTTCATCATAAATTCCTGGAATACCCGCTCATTACTAGCAGATTTCCTGAATTCAAGGTCAGATAAAATGCATTTTATTACGGACCTGGTGCGCCTACCCTCCCTTGTGTAGCAGTGAATAACCTTGCGGTTGAAAAATGTTTTTGTGACTGTTAATCCCATACTAGCACAGACGTCCAGTAAACTCTTCCAATTCCTATAAGCTTTTTCTCTTGAACTTTCTTTACGTCGCACAGACACAGACAGGTCTTATGGCGACGACGGAATAGGAAAAGGCTAGGAGTGGGAAGGAAGCGAACATGGCCTTGATTAATGTGCATCCCCAGCATTTGTCTGGTGTGAAAGTGGGAAACCACGGAAAACCATCTTGATGGCTGCCAAAAGTGGGGTTCGAACCCAATATCTCCCGAATGCAAGCTGATAGCTACGTCATCAAAACCACGCAGGCAATCCCCATCACCTTTTCGTACCCTGAAATTGTATTTCACACTCTGGCATTTAAATCGCCCATTAGAGCCCTATCTTATCTATTGGCCCTGACTGCGATGTTACTCATCTATGCATATAAAATAGCATGCCCTGACTGACTGACTGACTGACTGACTGACTGACTGACTGACTGACTGACTCAACATCGCCGAGAAAAAACTACTGGATATAGAGAAATGAATTTTTGGGGAGACATTTACATTATAGTGGAGGTGCTCACAAAGGAGGAATTTTTGGACATTCCGTCGCCAAGGAGGTGAAAACGGGGTTAATTTTTAAAATGAGTATATCTCAAAAACTTAAAAGTTTAAAGACGTAAAAATGGAATTTGGAATCTCTTTTAAGAATAAAGGAACACGTACTTTCTTTTGTTTTCAGAAAATTCAATTAAGGGGGCTAAAAATAAGTGAAAAAAGGTAATGAATCCAGTTTATGAGGATAGATAGGCCTATATCTCAAAAACGGAAAATGTTACAGACGTGAAATCTCCTTTAAAAATGAAGAAACACGTATTTTTGTGGTTTTGGAAAATCCAATTAATGGTAGGTAATAGGAGTGACAAAGTGGGTGAATTTTTAAAATAGACAATATCTGAAGTATATCCCAGAAACATAACATGTTGCAGACGTGAAAACTGGTATTTTATTTTTTAATAAAGGAACATTTATTTTTTGTTTCGGGGGAAAATTGGACTGAAAAGGTATTTGAATTATTTTTATTAGGATACTGATGTCTCAAAAACCGAAGATGATACAGACATGAAATGGGGTCTCCTTTAAAACTAAAGAAATCCGTATTTTTTTGTTTTCGTAAAATCCTGTTAAGGGAAGAGGGTGAAAGTATTGAAAAATTACTTAAATTATTGTATGAGGATACTTATATCTAAAAAGTAAGATGTTAAAGACATGAAAACTGGTATTTGGAATCTCCCTTATAATACAGAAACAGGCATTTTTGGGGAAAATCGACTTAGGGGTGGGGAGAGAGGGGTGAAAAAGGAGTTGAAGTATTTTTATAAGGATACATACATCTCAAAACTGAGGATGTAACAGTCGTGATAATTGGTGTTTGGAAGCTCCTTTATAAATAATAAAACATATACTTTTCTGGTTTTCGGAAAATTCACTTAAGGGGGTGAAGGTGAAAGGGAGTAAAAAAATTGAATTCTTATTATGGGGATATTATATCCCTAAAACAGAAGGTTGCAGACGTGAAAATTGATATTTGGAATATCCTTCAAAATAAAGAAAGACGCATTTTTTGGAGGGGAAATCAACTTAAGGTCGTGAGGGGTTGAAAAATGAGTTGAATATTTTTATGAGGATAAAAATTTGTGTTTTGAATCTTCTTTCTAAGGAAAGAAATACTTATTCTTTTATTTTCTGAAAATCCACTTGGGGGGGGGGGGGGGGAATTGAAAGAATTGAAAAATTAGTTCAATTACTTGTATGAGGGTACTTATATCTAAAAAAACTGAAGATGTTACAGACGTGAAAATTTGTATTTTGAATCTCCTTTAAAAATAATATAACACGTACTTTTTGTTTTCGGAAAATCGACTAAGAGGCGGTGTGTGTGTGTGTGTGTGTGTGTGTGTGTGTGTGAGGGGGTGAAATTAAACAGCCCTGAAAATGGTTTTCCCTGGTTTCCCATTTTCGCACCAGACAAATGCTGGGGCTGTACCTTAATTAAGGCCACGGCCGCTTCCTTCCCACTCCTAGCCCTTTGCTGTCCCATCGTCGCCATAAGACCTATCTCTGTCGGTGCGACGTAAAGCAACTAGCAAAAAGAAAAAAGAAATTAAACAGAGAATGAATTGAATTCTGTTTATGGGGATACGTATATCTCAAATCTGAAGATGTTACAGATGTGAAAGTTGGTATTTTGAACCTCCTTTAAAAATAAAGAAACACGTTTTCTTTTCCGGAAAATGCACTTAACGGGATCCGACTTGAGAGAAGACTGTTTCTCAGATGTACAATTCTATATCGTATGATCATCTTAGCCCCAAAAGGGAATACCACAAATGCCGCTTACGAAGAGTTTCGGTGAGTTTTTATACTTTAGGGATTTTGAGATAATGTCTTAGTGCAGTACCGAGTAATGATTACATTTGTGACTTCCCCGCTCGGAGAACAATCATCAAATGAGAAATGCAACCAAGCAAGTAAAGGGCGCCAATCTTTAAGTTGAGGACTTAAAGATAAAATTTATAATCAAGCTTGGACAGACTCTTATCACAGGGGTGAGGTGATAGTGCACTAATCATTAAGCAGGAGAATTAGAAATTAAAAGGCTAATTAAGGCAAATTAATGAAAGTGAACTAGAAAAATACTATTTATTATATTTAATATGAATGACGACGGTTTAACGAGAACTGAATTTAAAATAGAAAATGAATTTAATAAAAAATTGAATGACTCTACTTCGCGAAAACTTGCAATATCTTTAACTCGCTTGCTCACCATGTCGTCTTGTTCTGCTGGTCCTTGGAAAGCTTCCCTCCTTGTAGCGGGAACATCACCGTTCGTCTTTGAGATCTCTTCATCTGCAGCTCAGTACCATTCCTGCCTTACAAATTGCATCCACCACTAATTGGAAGATGACTTCAAAACTAACACTCCCTATTATGCTTTATCCCATAGATTGGAGATAAGCCCTATGTCACAGTTAGAAGAACCACCTTGGGTTATATGGAGAGGATACTCAATTAAGAATCCTTCCAACTTTACTGATAATGTTCTCTGAAGTTTCATTTCTATCTAGATTAAAACTATCTATTGACTTAGACTGGTTCAAACTGGTCTTGTAGCCGTTCTGTACGTACTTCCTCATGAGAGTGGCTATACACCCCTCATTCAGAATTTCTAAGTATCGAGACGCAGAATCAAGTAGAAAATCAAGTAGAAGCCTCGTAGAAGATCGTAGAATAATGTAGAGAGACTCGCAGAAGCGAATAAGACGTTGTAGAGAGACCCTCCAGGAGCTCCAACACGCCCTCTTATAACCTTCTCTCGCGCTAATTACAGGCCGCTACACGTGGTCCAATCAGATGACACTTCTCTCCCCACTCCAGAAATTAGAGTCGACGGGCCATATCCATGATATCAACTGTTCTTCTATTCGTCCTTTCAATCAGTATCCATGGCAACATGACGCTCCTTTGAAAATATAGGCGGTGAACAGTTCGAATAATTCTGGTCGAAATACGGTAGCTTACGTTAGGACGCGTGAACACGTGCTCGCTTTTCTCAGAACTTGATGTCTAAATTTGTCCTTCCTTCCTCCTCGGTGATGTGGCAAGATAACTGAAATCTACTGCAAGTTAATTTTAACCGACTGTCGCAAGAATCTAAGTGAATATTAGGATATTCAGCCCTCGTTTATAAGTCGTAGTTACAAAGTAATGAAATGATAGTGAGCAAATGATTAAACATGAATTATAATACAATTACATACCAAAATAAATATCATGACGTTAAATTCCTGAATTAATTACACATAATAAAATTAACATAATTACACTGTAACGTCTGGAACGTTACATACGCCCCCATGAGTTCTTAACAAATATTACATGAGTTGAGAACTCACACACTTACTCCCACATTGACTTGAAATACCTCAATTACCTGCCCATAACGAGCGACATTATTTTCATACACTTAATTATATCTCTCTGTTTCCATATATCGCTTAGACTGCTTCCCATTGCGACTGTCTGTTATTTCAGTTCATCTTGAGGTTTAGATGCTAAATTATGCCCATCATGAGCAACTTTTCACTTTTGTAAAAAACAAGATTATCCTAGAGAATATAACATAATATATACAATTCAGCTTACAAACTCTGCCGAGTGTCTATTTGTCCTTTTACTCCCATCTTTCCGACATTCTTTGCCAGATAGCAGTAACACGTTCTCTTCCAATATTTTACATTAAAAAATGGAAAACATATGATACAAACAATTTACACTTTTATCATTCTTTCGAATGTTTCAGCCTTATCTTGAAGCATGATGTAAGACACTTCACACAAATACACACGTGATTTAAGCTCACGGTAAAATTATTGCAAGTTATAACTGCACATACGGGAAAATTAATTATTTGCCGTCGTCAGCTTTAATTAGCCTTCTGTAACATCTCAGAAAACAAATAATATATCTAATTTCATGGCCTCACATACGGAAAACAGATGATCTTTCGTTAATGAACGAGCGTAAATATACCGCTACACACAAAACATCTCCCTTGTTTACAAACACAACTAGGAAATACCACCACAATTGAGACGTAAACACATACCGCTCGTAGTCTGACATAACAAGTAGCAACTTCCCCGAGTTACTGACCTATATCTCACAATCCGGTTCAGCCACCTCACACGACAGGTATCTCCTTAAACTACTAATGTTGTATGAACCATTCATTACGCTCTCGCCATCCGCTAACTTGTAAGCACAGGGTCCTAGTTTTCTATGTACTTTATACGGGCCTTGATATAAAAGAAAAAATTTCTTCGTTACCTTATCCTCACTATTTGACAACATGGGAACTCTCACCAAAACCATATCACCTACCTCAAAGTTATCAAGTACCTTACGTTTTTGTTGCCTTCTACGTTTATCTCCAGATTTAATCAGGTTCTCCCGTGCCAGTCGGACGTAAAATTCAGCATTACGAGGGGGTTCCTCAGGCAAACCTAACACTCTCACTACGCTCTCGCATTCAATACCCAGACGTATTGATTTATCACACTTAGGCACGACAATTAAGGGATTAACATATTGACTGTTTGATAATTCAATCACATCGTCTGCTAACATAGCTTGAATTTGATCCTCTACGGCTTTTGCATATTTGTGTGGTATCGGATATCGCGGTCCGCTGAATGGAGTCATATCCAGCACAGAAAAAGAATGTTCATACAGATGGGTAACACCAGGTTTCTCGGAGAAAATCTCCACGTGTTCACATAACACTTCAAATAACTTGTCCTTCTGGACTTCATTCAACTCATTTCTACTTACGGCTTCTTTCAAGCCACATATTTTATCCTCATGAATCCACAACTGACACAACTTCAGGCCCTTACTAGCCTCTTCATTAACTTTAGAAACCTCTCTCATTCTCCACACTGTACTAACTTCCGTTTTCCTCTGAATTTCCTCCTCAAACTTGACCTTAATATCCTCATTATTCCACCTCAAATTTAGCACTAGATCATTGTAATTTAACTGAGCCAATTTTAACGTTAACCAGTCAGATCCCAAGATAAGATCAAATATCAAATGCGGAATTACCAAACATATCTGAACGCTAATAAAATTATTAATACAGATCGGGACAGCTACTTGTTTACAAATTTGCTTAGACGTCTTTCCAACAGCCGTAATGATGAAAGTAGACTTAACAGGCATTTCCTCCAACTGAATACCCTGTTTCACTAATGACTCATACCACTGAGAACTAATACATGATATTTGGCTACCAGAATCAATCAAAACTTTAACCCACGCCCCCCAAACTTTCAATTTAACAACGGGATAGACTACTTTATTACTTGAATCTCCATTATTCTGCTCGGGTTCATACAACAAATCGTCTCTAACATCGAGGTCATATGGTAACACTTTCATGGCAAGACACTTCGCTACCTTCTTACTAGGCTGGAATTCTGACCTAACATTACAGCCTCTCGTTAGTTTAAAGGTTCCCTTTGTGTATTGACGTTGGACTCATTAGTACATTGCTCTGGCCTCCGTTGGGAATTTCCTGTCCTATATTCAGATGCTCCTCTCCTGCTGTTCTGCTGAGGTCTGAACTGATTGCGAGCTTCGTAATTCTGTGTACTACCGTTATGTTGTTGTGATGACTAAAGTTCTGAATATTCTCCGTTCTACTTCTAAGGTTACCTAACGCATCAAAACTGCCTAGTAGGTTCTCCATCTCCTGAATAGTTCCAACTTTTTGCATACAGGCCGCTTCTCTCACCCTGTTCGGAAAATGTCTTAAAAGTAGTCTTACTACATCAGACCCTTCGGTTATACCATCTAAGTTCTGACAAATCATGACATGTGCCAGGAAGTACTCGGTCATCGTAACTCCCTCATGCTGTTTGTACCTCCCAAATACCACCCTTTCTCTCTCCCTAGCTTGTATCGCTTCATTCCAGAATTTCTCTCTAAATTTATTTCTGAATTCTTTCAGGTTCGTCATCGTTTGCCTATATACCATGAACCAAGACCGAGTTTCTCCTACAAAAGCATGGTCAATATTTTCCATAACGTCTTCCCAGTCCATAGACCCTTCCTCTAGACGCTTTTCAAACCGTTTCTCTATCATCTTAAAGAAATCTAGCGGGTTCGTTTGTTTCCCATTAAATTTAGGTAGTTCAATTTCCCTAATGTAGCTATTTCCTAGACATTGCCTTCCCGTGAAAACCTGTTTATCCTTTGCCACCTGTTTTAACTGATTTTCTGCTTTCTCCATCCGGCATTCTACATCTTTGTCTCTCCTATCAATTTCTCTCTCCAAATTAACCTGCTTCTCTTTCAATGTCCTAATTTCAATCTTATTCTCTTCAGCTATCGCAAACCTTTCTTCACTTGCCCGGGTCTCATCTTCTATTCTAAGCTTTACCGTGTCAATCTCTTGTTGGACGTGGTCTTTAAATATCCGTATTTCCCCTCTTTGAGTCTCAACTCTCTTATCAATACTAGTGACCTGCCTCATTACTTCCTCCCTAGTAGAGTTGTTTTCCTTCCCCATTAATTCCAGGAATTCACTTCTCTGTTCCGCAAACTTTTCTTCTACCTTTTTCCCTTGCCGTACATATTCACTTTCCTGGTCCTCTAATCGCTTATTAAAATGTTCATTTTTTAACACCAGATCGCGTAACTGCCTACTGTGTTCGTCCATTCTCCGATTCGCTTCCTCCTTATTTTCCCTCATCTCCCTGCTTAATTCAGCTTTAGTTTGCTCTAACTGTTCTTTAAGTTCATATTTAATATTCTCAATTTTAGTGTTAGTTTGTTTTACATCTGTTTTAATTTGTTCCAATTCACTTTTAAGCTCAGATTTAGTGTCCTCTATCTTACTTAACATTAACTGCATCATTCCCATTAACTGATCATTATTATTACTTTCATTGTTAGTGTTTACTTCCGCTTCGCCCCCCATCCTACTATCATCTGACTCCATACTGACTTCTTTCTGCTTGCCTTCACTCTCCATACTACTTACACTTCTATCTTCAATTTCCTCTACTAGACTACACAACTCTTCCTCTGAACTCACTACGTTATTGCCTTTTATCGTCCGTCCACTGCGCAACATCCTCTCCTCTTTCGTCTGATCAGCCATGACCCTTCCCACAATCAAACACTCTTAATGAAACGTGGATATCCTAATTTTGCCCACAATACGAATTCTGATATCGTTACTGTTATTAACTGCTCCGTACTTAATGATTTTCTCGCCACACGTTGGAGCGGCATTTATGTGACTTCCCCTCTCGGAGAACAATCATCAAATGAGAAATGCAACCAAGCAAGTAAAGGGCGCCAATCTTTAAGTTGAGGACTTAAAGATAAAATTTATAATCAAGCTTGGACAGACTCTTATCACAGGGGTGAGGTGATAGTGCACTAATCATTAAGCAGGAGAATTAGAAATTAAAAGGCTAATTAAGGCAAATTAATGAAAGTGAACTAGAAAAATACTATTTATTATATTTAATATGAATGACGACGGTTTAACGAGAACTGAATTTAAAATAGAAAATGAATTTAATAAAAAATTGAATGACTCTACTTCGCGAAAACTTGCAATATCTTTAACTCGCTTGCTCACCATGTCGTCTTGTTCTGCTGGTCCTTGGAAAGCTTCCCTCCTTGTAGCGGGAACATCACCGTTCGTCTTTGAGATCTCTTCATCTGCAGCTCAGTACCATTCCTGCCTTACAAATTGCATCCACCACTAATTGGAAGATGACTTCAAAACTAACACTCCCTATTATGCTTTATCCCATAGATTGGAGATAAGCCCTATGTCACAGTTAGAAGAACCACCTTGGGTTATATGGAGAGGATACTCAATTAAGAATCCTTCCAACTTTACTGATAATGTTCTCTGAAGTTTCATTTCTATCTAGATTAAAACTATCTATTGACTTAGACTGGTTCAAACTGGTCTTGTAGCCGTTCTGTACGTACTTCCTCATGAGAGTGGCTATACACCCCTCATTCAGAATTTCTAAGTATCGAGACGCAGAATCAAGTAGAAAATCAAGTAGAAGCCTCGTAGAAGATCGTAGAATAATGTAGAGAGACTCGCAGAAGCGAATAAGACGTTGTAGAGAGACCCTCCAGGAGCTCCAACACGCCCTCTTATAACCTTCTCTCGCGCTAATTACAGGCCGCTACACGTGGTCCAATCAGATGACACTTCTCTCCCCACTCCAGAAATTAGAGTCGACGGGCCATATCCATGATATCAACTGTTCTTCTATTCGTCCTTTCAATCAGTATCCATGGCAACATGACGCTCCTTTGAAAATATAGGCGGTGAACAGTTCGAATAATTCTGGTCGAAATACGGTAGCTTACGTTAGGACGCGTGAACACGTGCTCGCTTTTCTCAGAACTTGATGTCTAAATTTGTCCTTCCTTCCTCCTCGGTGATGTGGCAAGATAACTGAAATCTACTGCAAGTTAATTTTAACCGACTGTCGCAAGAATCTAAGTGAATATTAGGATATTCAGCCCTCGTTTATAAGTCGTAGTTACAAAGTAATGAAATGATAGTGAGCAAATGATTAAACATGAATTATAATACAATTACATACCAAAATAAATATCATGACGTTAAATTCCTGAATTAATTACACATAATAAAATTAACATAATTACACTGTAACGTCTGGAACGTTACACATTTATTAAATAACGAAATCCACGGGAGCGAGGCCGCGGGTAACTGCTAGTTGTTTCACAAAACTCGTCCGGAGGTAAACTAGTCCCCCATTCGGATCTCCGGGTGGGGACTACACGAGAGGGGGCGATCATCAGGAAGATGGATACTGACATTCTGCGAGTCGGAGCGTGGAATGTTAGAAGTTTGAATCGTTGTGGTAGGTTAGAGAATCTGAAAAAGGAGATGGATAGGCTAAAGTTAGATGTAGTTGGCATAAGTGAAGTACGTTGGCAGGAAGAACAAGATTTTTGGTCAGGCGACTACCGAATTATCAACACAAAATCAAACAGAGTAAATGCAGGAGTTGGTTTAATAATGAATAAGAAAATAAGGCAGCGGGTAAGCTACTACGACCAGCATAGTGAAAGAATTATTGTCGTCAAGATAGACACCAAACCAATGCCCACCACAATAGTGCAGGTCTATATGCCTACTAGTTCAGCGGATGATGAAGAAATCGAAGGAATATATGAGGAGATAGAAGATTTATTACAATATGTAAAAGGTGACGAGAATCTAATTGTGATGGGAGACTGGAATGCAGTGGTAGGTCAAGGAAGAGAAGGTAGTACAGTAGGAGAATTTGGATTGGGACAAAGGAACGAAAGAGGAAGTCAGCTGGTTGAATTCTGCACTGATCATAATTTAGTCCTTGCCTTTACTTGGTTCAAACACCACAAACGACGGCTGTATACGTGGACGAGACCTGGAGACACTGGAAGGTATCAAATAGACTTCATTATGATTAGGCAGAGATTCAGAAACCAGGTGTTGGATTGCAAAACTTTCCCAGGAGCAGACGTGGACTCTGACCACAATTTGTTGGTCATGAAATGCCATCTGAAGTTGAAGAAATTGAAGAAAGGAAAGAATGCAAAAAGATGGGATCTAGACAAGTTGAAAGAAAAGAGTGTGAGGGATTGTTTCAAGGAACATGTTGCACAAGGACTAAATGAAAAGGCTGAAGGAAACACTATAGAGGAAGAGTGGAGAGTCATGAAAAATGAAGTCAGTAGGGCTGCTGAAGAACTGTTAGGAAGGAAGAAAAGATCAACTAAGAATCAGTGGATAACTCAGGAGATACTAGACCTGATTGATGAACGACGAAAATACAAGAATGCTAGAAATGAAGAGGGCAGAAAAGAATACAGGCGATTAAAGAAACAAGTGGATAGAAAGTGCAAGATAGCTAAGGAAGAATGGCTGAAGGAGAAGTGCAAGGATGTCGAAGGCTGTATGGTCCTGGGAAAGGTAGATGCTGCATACAGGAAAATCAAGGAAACCTTTGGAGAAAGGAAATCTAGGTGTATGAATATTAAGAGCTCAGATGGAAAAACCACTTCTAGGGAAAGAAGACAAAGCAGAAAGATGGCAGGAGCATATCCAACAGTTGTATCAAGGTAAAGATGTAGATAATTTGGTTCTGGAACATGAAGAAGCTGTTGATGCTGATGAAATGGGAGACCCAATATTGAGGTCAGAGTTTGACAGAGCTGTGAGTGACCTAAATAGGAACAAGGCACCTGGAATTGATGACATTCCCTCTGAATTACTGACTGCCTTAGGAGAAACCAGCATGGCAAGGTTATTTCATTTAGTGTGCAAGATGTATGAGACAGGAGAAGTCCTATCCGATTTTCAGAAGAATGTTGTTATACCTATTCCCAAGAAAGCCGGTGCTGACAGGTGTGAAAACTACCGCACCATTAGTTTAGTATCTCATGCCTGCAAAATTTTAACACGTATTATTTACAGAAGAATTGAAAAACAAGTTGAAGCTGAGTTGGAAGAAGATCAATTTGGCTTCAGAAGAAATGTAGGAACACGTGAAGCAATCCTGACTTTACGTCTGATCTTAGAGGATCGAATCAAGAAGGACAAGCCCACGTACATGGCATTCGTAGATCTAGAAAAGGCATTCGATAATGTTGATTGGACCAAGCTATTTATGATTCTGAAGATGATGGGGATCAGATACCGAGAACGAAGTATTATCTACAATCTGTATAAAAATCAGTCTGCAGTGATAAGAATCGAGGGCTTTGAAAAAGAAGCAGCAATCCAGAAAGGAGTGAGGCAAGGCTGCAGTTTGTCCCCTCTCCTTTTCAATGTTTACATAGAACAGGCAGTAAGGGAAATCAAAGAGAAATTTGGAAAGGGAATCACAGTCCAAGGAGAAGAAATCAAAACCCTGAGATTTGCCGATGATATTGTTATTTTATCTGAGACTGCAGAAGATCTCGAGAAGTTGCTGAATGGTATGGATGAAGTCTTGGGTAAGGAATACAAGATGAAAATAAATAAGTCCAAAACAAAAGTAATGGAGTGCAGTCGAATGAAGGCAGGTGATGCGGGAAATATTAGATTAGGAAATGAAGTCTTAAAGGAAGTAGATGAATATTGTTACTTGGGTAGTAAAATAACTAACGATGGCAGAAGTAAGGAGGACATAAAATGCAGACTAGCACAAGCAAGGAAGAGCTTTCTTAAGAAAAGAAATTTGCTTACTTCAAACATTGATATCGGAATTAGAAAGATGTTTTTGAAGACGTTCGTGTGGAGCGTGGCATTGTATGGAAGTGAAACGTGGACAATAACTGGCTCAGAAAGAAAGAGAATAGAAGCTTTTGAAATGTGGTGTTACAGAAGAATGCTGAAGGTGAGATGGATAGATCGAATCACGAATGAAGAGATACTGAATCGAATTGGTGAGAGGAGATCAATTTGGCTAAATTTGACGAGAAGAAGAGTTAGAATGATAGGACACATCTTAAGACACCCAGGACTTGTTCAGTTGGTTTTTGAAGGAAGTGTAGGGGGTAATAACGGTAGGGGTAGGCCAAGGTATGAATATGATAAGCAGATTAGAGCAGACGTAGGATGCAATAGTTACGTAGAAATGAAAAAGTTAGCACAGGATAGGGTGGCATGGAGAGCTGCATCAAACCAGTCTATGGACTGATGACTCAAACAACAACAACATTACAAACCATCTACCTGTAAGTAATTTTAATCTTTCTTTTCTTTCTTTCTTAATCTGTTTACCCTCTAGGGTTGGCTTTTCCCTCGGACTCAGCGAGGGATCTCACCTCTACCGCCTCAAGGGCAGTGTCCTGGAGCGTGAGACATTGGGTCGGGGGATACAACTGGGGAGGATGACCCATACGTCTCCTAGGCGGCATCACCTGCTATGCTGAACATGGTCCTTGGTGGGGGATGGAAAGATTGGCAGGGATAGACAAGGAAGAGGGAAGGAAGCGGCCGTGGCTCTTAGGTACCATGCTGGTATTTGCCTGGAGGAGAAGTGGGAAAGAACGGAAAACCACTTCCAGGATGGCTGAGGTGGGAATCGAACCCATCTCTACTCAGTTGACCTCCCGAGGCTGAGTGGACCCCGTTCCCGCCCTCGTGCCACTTTTCAAATTTCGTGGCAGAGCCGGGAATCGAACCCGGGCCTCCGGGGGTGTCAGCTAATCACACTAACCACTACACCACAGAGGCGGACTTAATGTATCTTTACAAAGCAGAAACTTGTTGACTGGTGCGAAAAAGGACAGAATTCCTGCTTTTAAGGTGCTTTTAAGGTAATGGTAGGGGAAGGTTTTTGAAAAACTTCCATCTTTGAAACCATGTGACTTGTACAATTGTAACACTAGAAGCCCTTAAATCAACTCGCCAATAGTTTAAAATTTATGGCGGCTTTTTCGATCATTTTTGAGCAGGCCTCAGTCAAATTTCAAAGAGAACTGATGAGCTTTAAATGTAACGCCATTTTAAAAGACGGGTATTATAATATTCCTAGTGGCCTCTTTGCTTTTACAAGAACTTAGAACAAAAAAGAGTTCTTGTGTATTCATGCATCGGCATACAAACTATTTATTATGTTAGGCACTACATACCTTTATGACCACATATTCTCAGTCATAAACCTCAATTAGAGCTGGAAGAAGGATTACGCGTTCATTCTACTCAAACAATTTTCCCTGACATCACTAAGTTGGTGAACTCACAGAAATGCTAGGTGCCATCCTAACAGCAGAAAGGACAGTTTTAGTTTGTTTTTATTTTTCATAGTATCCCCCTCCATCTCTTTCCCACTCGTTCTCTCTCTCCTTTTGGGCTCGCTCTCAGCCCTGAGAGGAAAGGATCGCCCTAGGCCAAGCTCGAGGGCTGCTCACTTGGAGTGGATTCTAAACTGACCTATCAGAATAGAAAACCGGCTACGTTAGACAATGAATCAGGAATATCGTGGCCGTAATGTATAAAAACTCATTATTCCAATAGTTTGCTGTAATTTAAAAGTGAAACCATTGCAGAAAAGTGTTTCAAGGATTTGTGCTCGAATCATGACCTAGGCACACGGAGCTAACCTACCGCATCATTACTTGTGGAAGATATGTTCTGGTATGTATTTTCATGTAAATGACACCGCATTCAACAGCCTTTCTTTAATCCTTTTCTACTAACTTGATCTCATGTGCTACCTGTACTGGCGAGCGTATTTGAAATTCACCCGAGCTCTGATTGCCTAGCAGAGGCAGTACAGGCGTGCTCAGTTATTGTGAAAGACGGGGTTTGATTCCTCGTCAGGAAGTCGAAAAGTTTTGAAACGAAATGTCGAAATGAGTACCAGGTTAATTTCCTCTTGATGCCGAGATTACGGATAGTGAAAGCCTTAACCTTCCACTCCTCCAAAGGCCTCCATGGCCTGCACAGATAAGTCTTGACTTCCATTGCTTTAAATTGGGAAGGGAACTGGCGTGACCTATATGTTAGGTTCAATATCGAGAGTCAAATGAATGCATAATGTACCTCAATAATGGGGGCTTGAACGAAATTCCCTTCTCAATTACGGTACTTGAACGATGGATGCAGACCATTCCTGTTCCTAAAACTCGTCTTAAATTCTTGGTAGGATGAGAATTAAAATCGACCCCAGACCTTCTGGTAGGAACCTACTGCACTGTCCAATAGACCAAAGCAGTACAACCTTACGGAAATGATTGTCATCTCCGAAAATTTATTTGCATGCGGCTCACTTGGGCATTCATACACCTCGGTAGTTGAAGAAGCTATGAGTAGTACATTCTTGAGACTGTGTTGTGAACTGGGCGTTCTTACGTACGATACATATGTAGAGGTTGTTAAACATGCCAGATGAAAGATAACCGTGATCATCTCATTACTCGAGGGACATCATGCGAGCCTGTCACGCTTGCATTTCAAATCGTTCCACATCATAAACTGATGCTTATCGTGGCGTCTCGCGTAATAAGTCATTCTCGCCAACGCGTTAGCTGTCCTTGTGAAGAGCTGAGCACGCGTCGCTCGTAGGCAACGGGAGCCGCCTAGCGCCTGCGAGGTGTCAAGTGTGTCCAGCCTTTGTCCAGATTATAGGGCAGCGGCTATCTCACCCACCGTTTAACGCGATACAAAGTGGGGTATTCAGGTTACTTTGCATACAATCATAATAAACTAGGTAAGCTCAATATTTTGATATTATGATTTTTAAAATGCAGTAAGTGTTAGGAGTGCTTTAAGATTTAATGCTCGTAATGTAAGTTATTTCTCTCCGGAATTGGATATACTCCCAAATTACCGCGTCACATGGGCCTCAGCTTCACCATTACCCAGGAGAAAACTTTTTAATCTTTTTCTAGCCCTCCTCTCATCCTACACAGAGTTCCTGAGACGGATGATATGCACCCTACCTCACTCCTGGTACAGACGTGCACATTAATGGTGTCCCGACATAAACAATCAACACTGCCCCACTCCAGTACTGAAAAGGAGGGGAGACAGTGAAGGGGTAGTGTTGAAGGCCAATCCAGTACACAACATTGGGGAAGGGAGTGAAGAGGTAGTGTCGAAGGCACAATGACTCACCTTTTCGCTTAACGCATTGGTACATGGACTGCATGCAGACAGCCCGCTACAAGACTTCGTTGTGATCGAATTGCGGATGTATTGAAGTATAGCATTAGGTTACCTACTCGTATGGCCCAGCGGTGTACGGGGCAACGCGTCCGGCCGCCCCGGGTCCAATTCCCGGCAGGGTCAGGGGGTTTTAATTGTAAATGATTATATCCCTGGCCTGGGGACTGCGTGTTTGTGTCGTCCTTAACGTTTCTCACACTCAACACTTCCGCAATTCCAATTACATGCAGGTTCATATATTGTACAAGTAGGGGCAAAAGAACTCTATAGGTCGACGCCCCGAACAAATAGCATTTTAACATAAAAAAATAAAAAAGTAACCTACTCTGATAATTACAGTATTGAGAGGTAAAGGAGGTTTTTAACCGAAAAGTATTTTATACTAGTTAGGAATATTTTGTAGCTGCGTTATATCGGGTCTACCAATCCTTCTTCACCTCGTTCTTGCCATATTTCTATCCATCTC